>NC_061116.1:38145246-38406900 GCF_002878395.1 Capsicum annuum
AAATTCTTATTCTTCCTCTTCCCAATTCTGTTCTTATCTTCCAAAATCCTTACCTTCCAGTGAAGTTATTTTCAATTAATTGGAAATGAGCTGATCTACAAATTGACTATTGATTTAGGTATGCAGTTGCTTCGAGCTGGGTTGTTCACCTTTGGAATCGAGTTGCTGATCTAGCTTATCTAGGATTTTCCTTCAGTTTTAGTACTCTTTGCGATTTAATTGAATTTCAGTTAGTCATTTCCGAAATTCGGTTATTACTGTTTGAACACTGCTCAACGTGAAGTTAGTGCAATTGTTGAGTTGTTGTCGATTTAATTTGTTGTGATTGTTGGAGTTCATTACAAAAAATCAACTAAGATGGAAAAATAGATGAAAACAGAAAATGCTTTGCTCAAGATTTTTGTGCCAAAATCAAGGGAGTGGCTACAATGTTATAATAGGTGGTACAGGCAGGTTACTCAAGGTAAGACTAATAAAACGTTTGTTTCAAGCCTTGAAACATTTAATATGAATTATGATTTTAATTTCACTTAAAATAAAATGAACGATTCTAAAAAAATTAAAGGTACAAATTTTAAATTTAAAAAGAAACAAAAACTATATACTTTTCATCAAATATTTTAGAACATTGAATTAAATAACTCAAATTCTAATATTAATAAATAAAGTTTTTATAAAAATATTCAAGATAATGCATCACAAGCAAATGACTAACATCTTATTAATTAAAACTAATCCTTCCTTTTATAAATAGTAATATTACTATATGAAGTTAAATGCTTAGTGTCTTTCTAAAAATACTACACTAAAAAAAAGTAGTACATAAAAACAACAAAAATAGCTTCAAATTATTAATAATAATTTTGTTACGTGCATATATTTAAGGCCATGTATTAAAATCTGGCTTTAGGCCACTGAGACGACCTTGGATTCAAGTGAACCGAATAGCTTATGCATGGACTCTATATTTATACAAAAAAATCAAGAAGATAAATCTATAATGAATAATGAATGTGTCCGAACACAGTAAAGGAAAAGCAGGCGGCCCAGCGATGCACACACGACTGTTGTGATTGTCAGTTTGAAACTCACTTGCACCATTAAAAGTATTGCACTTTCTTGTCTTAAAATTTAGAACCACTACAAATTCTGACTCTAAGAGACCTAGACCACCTAAGGCCTAGATAAGGCCCTATAAAAAAGTTGTGTTTGGACATGGAATATAAAAATTTTTGCCGTTTGATTGGGTATGGTTTTAACTATTCTCGCAACCCGTGTGTAGACATCAAAGTTTTTGTGCTATTTTATTCTAACCCTAGTTAGATGGCTAATCTACTCTAAACCTATAAATATTCCCTTAAGAGAGACATCTCCAATATCTGAAAATTCATGGATATACATAACGATCTCAAAATCTTGGATATACATAATGATCTCAAAATCTCCAACAATGTCAAGAAGATCCACCAAATCCAAATATACTTATGTTCGAGAAATATGCCACTAACGGTCCTGGAATTATGAAAATATACTTATGTTCGAGAAATACGCCATTAACGGTCCTCGAATTACGAAAAAGATTCATATCAAATTCAAATCTTCCTACGTTCGAGAAATACACTATTAACGACCATTAAATTATGGAGAAAATCAAGAGAAAAATCAACTACGTTTGAGAAATACCCTATTAACGACCCTTATATTACGGAGAAAATCAAGGGAGGGACAGATTTATACCCATATGTTTATCAATCAAATTCTTGTTTCTTCATATTTTATTTGTGCTCACAAACCCTCCTTTCATTGAGATCAATCCTATTCTTCCTACATTTGAGAAATATGCTACTAATGGCCCTCGAATTACCCACACGTTTATCAATAAAATTTTTGTTTCTTTAAATTTTATTTGTGCGCACAAACCCTCCTATCATGGAGATCAAATTCAAATATTTCTATATTCGAGAAATATGTCATTAACGACCCTCAAATTATGGAGAAAATTCTTATCAAATTCGAATTTTCCTACGTTCGAGAAATACGCTATTAACGGCCCTCGAATTATGAAGAAAATTAAGAGAGAGGAATCAAGGAAGAAACAACTCTAACAAAAAGCAAGAGAGAGATCATGGATCAAATGCTTCAGATTTCTCTACAACCTACAAATCAAGTATTCAAGTTCATCAAGATTCAAAATCAAGACCACAAGATTCAAGAACAAACCCAAAAACTCTTGATTTCAAGTACACGACAAGATCAAATCCATCAAATCCACAAATCAAGTCCAAATTCAATGTCAAGCTTGAAGCCCTTGAATTTATATTCGAAAAGGCGAATCAGAAGATTTATAGAGATTGTAACCCTCATATATTAAAATCAATAAAACAATTGTTGCAATACTTTTCTTGTTCCAATAATTATTTTCTCGACATGAAATTTTATTATCTAACACCATGATAGCTTTGGAAAAGGAAAAGTTAGGTTCTTTTCGAAGGTGTTCGAAGCTTCACCTTCAAAAAGTGTAGATACTTTTTCTTTTAAGAAAATATCTCGATCATTCGTGCCCCACCCTCTCAGTAAGGGTGCAACTTAGATCAACTAACAAACAAGATACAATTCACTAAATGAGAATTTAGAGTATATTCTATAAACAAACAATATTTTATGCTAGAGTTAATACATAAAAATGATTCTAAACTTGACATCAAATTATAACTTTGACCTTAAACTTTGATAGTGCACAAATAGGACCTTTAACTATTCAAAACCTGAACAAATATGATCTTCGATTTTGCAACCCCATATGTGAGTTTCACTCGCGCCTACGTGAAAAGGTAATCCAATCACACAGTGCCACATCGTTAAAAGAGCTGACTTGGAGGGAGGTCATATTTGTACAGTTTTGAATAGTTAAAGGTCCTATTTGTGCACTGTCAAAGTTTTACTTTTTGTGTTAAAAATGCTTGTACTATTACTATTACTATAGCTGCAATACCTAGCTTTTTTAAAAATTAAAAAATCGAACCCGCGCAGTAGGCTGAAGGAAGCGCCTAAGAAGAGCAAATAACACCACTGGGCTATCTAAGTGTCTTGTTTCCTGTGGTTCAACATTAATATACGTACATAAATATAGATTTTCTACCTTATATATATAACGTAATTTTTTTACCAAGGGGGTTCGGGTGAACCTTATGGCAACCACGTAGGTCCACCCCTGCATTAATTTAATAATGTTTTAATAATGTTAATTTAATAACATTGTAATAACGTTAATTTAATATACTACTATTACTATCCTTAATAACGTTAATTTAATAACGTTTTATTAAAACTATAATTTTGTTATTATTAGTATAGTTTCATCTTTAATTTAATAGTTAAATAAATTATATTTAGATATATTATATAACTTAAATTCGCCCTCTGCTTTATAATATATATACATACCCGTGCGATTTTTCGTATGAGGTTGACCCACCTAATTAATAAATTCCAATATTGCTCTTTTTCCGCAATGACAAGAAATTAGATATCATTTTCATCTTTGAGCCAAAAATAATTAAAAAAAGTAATAGTAAAAAATCATTTAAAGGTTATATTTGTGCACTGTCAAAGGTTTAAGGTCATATTTATGTATTATGCCCTTAGATTTTAAGCTAGACGCGCCCAGTTTTGCGTGTTGAACACGCGCTTTGCCACATAGGATTGAAGGTCATATTTGTGCAGTTTTGGATAGTTAAAGGTCATATTTGTGCACTGTCAAAGTTTAAGGTCAAAGTTATAATTTGATGTCAAGTTTAGGATCATTTTTATATATTAACTCTTTTATGATACTTTGGAGGAATTTTTAACATTCATCGGCCGTAGCGAACACAACCAACTTTTGCCACATGAAACACATTACACATACATAAGGACTCCAAATTCATGGAGCTGTAGCTACCATACCTTGCATTTATCCCATAGAGAAGGCAACAACTCTTCCGAGGCTAAGTTCTTCTGCAATCTCTTATACATTGCGGTGATGGACTTATCCACCTGTTGAAACAAATTTATCATTTAAGAAAGATAACCCAACAATCTAGTAGATAAATTAAGGAAATTATTTGTCTCACCCCAGATAAACCGTGTTTTATCACCTTCCTAAGATCTGCTTTTGACAATCCAATCTGGAATGGAATCTAATAAAAATGGCACAGATCATTAGCAAAAGATGATTGTGGCAGTCGAAGAAGCATCTGTTTACTTGTTAAGATGTACTCTTATTCTTTTTCTTTTTTGTTAAGCGGATGATTGTGGCAGTCGAAGAAGCATCTGTTTACTTGTTAAGATGGTGTACTCTTTTTCTTTTTCTTTTTTGTTAAGCGGACGCATATTATAGATTAGTCAACTGACAAAGTAACAAGTTCGAGGGTGCCCCATGAGTTGGAGAGGGTGCCAACATTGGCACATAATTATTAATATTACTAGACAAGATTTTTCTAGCAAAAGTAGTTCCTACAATGTATACTCATTCAAAGACAGGATGAAAGGGAAAGCAAGTTACAAATTAAAACTATGGCATCTAACACCCTTCCTGATTCATTCTCGCCCAACCCCTCTTCCCTCGCTAAAGAATAAGAAGATAAAACAAAGAGCAACTTCTGTTTACTTTTACTTGTCATATTTGAACTTAGCACTCTCATTAAGAAAACAATGATGACATGGATATTTTATCAACTACTCCCTCCATGTAATTTTAGTTGTCATATTTTAACTTACACACGGATTAAAAAATAATTATTGATATAACTATTTTACGATGTTACCCCTATTAATTGATATTTAGAATATAATGTCTTGAAAATGATTAGGGGAATAAATAATTAATGCGAAGGATAAAATGTGATTTTCTTTTTGTCTTTTCTTGATGTATTGAAATTGATAAGTAAAAATGAAAATACATTTTAGAAAGAAGTGACAAGTAAAAGTGAACGGGGGGAGTATCTCTGTCAACTGATGTTTAGTATTAGGTCATCAAAAATGATTTGACGAATAAGTAATTAATGTTAAAACATGGAAAAAAAGTAATTATATTTTCTTAATATATCAAAAATGATTTAATTTTTGGAATAATGGACAAGTAAAAACGAAGAGAGGAAACATTTTCTATTGCTTATTTGCAGAAAGAAAGTTTTACACCAATATGAAAATAAGGAAATTTAGGGGTGTTTGATTAAGAAACAAGTTACACATGGATTATATAAATTCAAAGTTGCTCAGACTCGGGTGTGGGTGTCCGATACGGGTGCGAATTTAGAGGCTGGATCCTTCATAGTCCCGATTTCAAGATTGGGGATATGGATCTAAGTATGAATAGGGGTGTGTGGATTCGGCTAAAAATAATTCAAATAACTAAAATTAGAGTTATAAAACCTAAATTATGATATGTTGTTTGGAAAACTTGAGAAAATATTAATCAAGACGAGAATCAAGAAAGGAGATAAAAAAAAAAAAGTACTATATTGAAATTTCTATATACAAGGTATATCATTTTCTTTAATTTCACATTTAGCTTTTGTTTTAATTACAAAAATCATTAAATCGGTCTACACTTTCCTTGTCGATTTTGGTCAAAGTATCCAAAATCAGTTGACTATATCGGGTATGGATCCCACACCCACATCCACATCTACACCCACACCCATATCGTGTCAACACGGATACGACTCAGAAGTGAAGAATACTAAGTTACTCGGTATAAATCAGTACTGATTTTTATACCTTGGATTATTTGCCTCAATACCGGCAAGCAGATGTGCCCTAAAAGGCTAACTTACAGTCTGTTGGGTTTAAGCTAAAAGTCGGTTGCACAACAAAGAAAAAAAGGGAGCAACATCGAGCCTCTTGGTTATTACAAAGGGGCTAAACAACAATATACCCAGTATACCCCCACAAAGTGGGGTTCGGAGAGAATAAAGTGTATACAGTCCGTACCATTACCTCAAAGGCGAGGTAGAGAGGTTGTTTCGAAAAGATCCCTTGTTTTAGATAAAAACATTCTAGAAAAAGACATAATATAAGAACAAGAAACACTAGGAGTAAAAGAAAAAGGAAGTAACCTCTTCAGGTGTAATTGTGCACATCAAATCCTCAATTCTTCGAGCAAACTGGAAAAGACGCTCAAATTGCTGGGGACGGAGATAAAGGTATCTCATTAAAGATAGTAAATAAAGCCGTAGGACGGAAAAAATCATACTAGTAAAGAAATATTACACAACAATGAAGCATGAAATATATAGGATAGCTTACATAGTAAATAATCGTGTTGATGTGGCGTGCGCAAGCCTGTTCATAAGATTCACTTGCTTGGTGATAGAATTTTGCTAACGTTGGCACGACATTAGCCAGGTCATACAGACTGCACAACTGTTTCAATCAGCATGGTAGAAGCAGATTTTGTCGAATAGATTTCTGAACCTAAAGGTGAACATTACCTATTCTGAAATGATGCATAGTTTTCTAAAAGCATGATATCTTGATATTTCAGGTCTGTTTGAGCAATTTTGTCCAAAGTAACAAACATTATAGTGACCTACAAAATAATTCCCAAAACAATCAAAAACAAGTGTTATGGTCATTCTGACATTTTCAACTGTTAATTTCACAGCTTAATATTCGTTATAATGCATTAAGAAAACAAGTGCAAGATAAAAGCACTCACAAACTTTGTGTATGCCTGATCAACCAAATCCCTTGATTGTCCTTGAATGTAATGCTCCATACGAGTTGCGAGGGTGGCAAATCTAGATGAAAAAAATTAAACACCCAATGAAATGATTCATAGGAGGCCAAAATGAATAAGTGAAAGCATTCTGAGGCAAAATAAGTACAAATTCTGAATTTGAGGCAGAATTACTGAAAGGTTTACTGCCTATAGTTGTAAATAAGTTTATTTAAAGAGTTGTCGAATGGATCTTTACGAGGCTTGGACCTACAATAAGCTCATAGCATAAAGCTACGATATATGCTAATCAACAGTAACAAATAGGTAACAGAGAAATCAGCAGAAAATAATAGAAATAACACAGGCGGGCTAACTTTCAACTTCAAATTTGGAGGAACTATTGAGTGTATATGTAAAACATTCGAAATGCGTGAAAAGATAAAAGTAGAAAGCTCTTAAGTCAGCAGATGAAGTTTAATTTGAAAAAAATCTCGACTTGCCTCCATTAACAATAACTATGTACTTCCAGCTCTCTGAACCATTTAGCTATGTGGTTGACAGTAAATCTAATCCAAAGAATTATGGAAGTATACAAAAGCATAACATGAAACTCAGATTACCTCGGTATAAATGATAAAACTCCCAACTGTCGAACATTTCGCTCATTTCTTTCAATTTGATGGCATGTTTCCTCAACAAACTGCAAAAGTGTAGAGAAAACTGAGAAAATTTTATCCCTTATGAACTACAAAAACATAGATGGCTATGACGAATACAGTAACTCACACGGCTGAACTGCACTGAAATTCTTGATTCCAAGTCATCAAGCAAGATGCGCACAAATCCTGCTGCATCAGCCTTCTGACCAGGAATATAACGCTCTGTGATTCCATGCATTGATATGCAACACATAGGATCAATCTTGCCTGCCCAATCCACCACAGCAAAGAAGTCTTCCTAAAGCACATAAACGGGTAAAGATATCATCAGTGATAAATTTTTTATAGTTCTGTTTTGTCAGAACTATATGAATGATCTTTAGTTAAGTGAAACGACAATCCAATTTACAATTATGCCCATGACGAAGAACCAGACTATTGTGACAATCATAAATTCCAAACCATGATGTATGACAAAATGAGAGGCGGCTAAAAAATACAAAAACACCTAGGAGTACCAGAAGAACAGATAAAACTTGGCAAAAAAGTTTAGTGATAATTCCTCATGATAAGGACAAAAATTTATGTTAGACAATGCAACAAAAAGATCAGCAGACTTGGTTTACTGAATGGCCTGCTTCTCCATGGCACATAACACATTGATACTAGAAAAAGAAAAGAAAAATGTCAAGCAGTGAGCTTGACGGAGCAAAATCAATATTCTTGTTCCGATTTTCAAAAATAATTTTCACATTCTACAGGACAACTAAAGTAGTAACATGGAATTGATAGTACCATACCTATACTCCACCAGATAAATTGTCAGCTCTACGGTGATGTGAAGATGCAAAGATGCAGATAACATAGAATGCATATCAGGAAGAATAATAAAAAATAAACACAGCAAGACTATGATGTGATTTTGTATTGACAGTCCATGTTAACTAAAATTTGAGAGGTTTTTCTCACTCTATTAACTTAACCTACGGTCTTCTCTTTTTCTGTTTAAATAACACTGGTATTTGATATACGACGAATCCTATAAAGCGTATATTAAGCATCTCAAAAATCAAATTAATTATGCACTAAGGGATATCCTCCTTGCACCAAAAAAAAAAAAAGAAAAATAAATTCAACAAGAAAGAATAATCAGCATTTAATAAAATAAAACAAGCTTATTGTAAACATTACTTGGATTCCATCAAGCAAATCGTGTAGTGATTCATTTAGTGCCTCTAGATCTGCAGAATTTTGTCCTGCAAAATAGCAAGATTGTGGCCTTTCATAAACTCCAAGCTGAACAAGGAAAGAGCAGAAAACAGGAAAAATTACCAGCTTTATTGTCATTCTCATCTATATCTATGATGCCTAAATCATCATCAGCATCATCCTTATCATCTCCAGCTTTGTTTCTGTTGGCAATACCTTCTGGAGGAAGCAGAGTAGGAACTTCAAAGCACATAAAGTGTGCAAAGAAAGAACTCTGGGAAATGGAATATTTTATTAAAGAAAATTGGAGATAAACTTCGGGAGAGAAAGCAACATAGACATATATATATACCAGGAAAAAGAAAAAGAAACTAGAAGAGAACCTCATCAACAAGGAGCGGGATAAATATTGTGAGCATTTTAGCATATGCCTCAGAGGCCGCAGACGTGTCTGCATTATTCACGCTCTGATTCAAACCTGTCAAACCTTCAAACCATACAATAGGATTTTTTGATGCCTTTGTACTGGAGCGAAGCTCATTTGCAAACTCACGAGCCTGCAAAAAAATAGAAAACATAAGTATCATAAGTTAAACTTGAAAATTTTCTTATTCAAGGATTTACTAGAAAAAATAAGAGCATTTCTATTAGCTCTACAATCTAATCCAAGAAGATTCAGATGGCATAATGTTATGATGCCTTGTACCAACAGAAAAGAGTAATAAGAAAGGAAAGAGTGAGTAAAAGGAGAAATAGGAATGAGATAATTCTTGCTTGTTTCTTCCAACCGTGACCCACAGTTAATTTTATAGATTGATGAAGTAGTTGTAATCCCCAACCAACTTCCCTTATTACCTTTGGCTTTCACATCTAACCTTGATTTTCAGATATTTTTAACCACAATTCATACCGTTCCAACCCCATGAAGATTGACCTTGTCCTCAAGGTCACTATGGTGTTTGGCTTGACATTGGTTGTTCTATTTTTCTGACAGGTAGTGTTAAACAACTGCATAAGAGCCAATACCAATGACACAAATCCAAATGATTGAGCTGCTCCATTGAAGCTTTCCCTTGTTGTATACCCTCAATGACATAATCTGGCCAACAAGTCCTTGAAACATTCTTTGTTCAAGGCATCCATGTATCTGCTTGAATGGAACAAGGAGGAAAGAACATGGACCACCAGAGAGAAAGCTGGCAACCACCACAAGAACACAAGGAGCAAGATAGATACACTAAGACCTTTATGTGCAGTCTGCAACAGTGGCGATAAAATGGCATAGTGGTCTCGAGTACATTGGCAAGATGGTCCATGTTTCTTGTATTCCTTCTTCACGAAGAATACCACAAAATCCACTGAGAAAATGACTTTATGAACATGGCACTAGCCTCTTCTCTATATTGTTCATCTATTCTTGTTGTATATGGAAAATCCGGATGTTCGTAAAACCTCACAACTCACATTTCCCTATTCTACTTCCATCCAAAGAATGTCATGGACAGCAAGATTTTTTTTCTTTCTAATTTCCCTTAATGCAATGAGGGAAAGATCATATATTGTTCCAAATCAAGGTTTCTTCCCTCAAGTATAAGTCAAACTCTTGCCTCAACTTCTCAACGTCTCTTTCTACTAACTGCGCTGTTCCAACATTTGGTCAATCGCAAGCCTAATGATTTCAATTGCAGCTTGAGATCATCTTCAGCAGCCAAATCATCTGCAAGAAGCTCTCAGAACTGTCTATATCTGACTCGACTATAGCATCAAACTGAATTTTTATTATTTGCTACACTTGTCCCTTTTCCTTCATCTTTTTTAGTTCTGAGAACAGAAACATCATTTATTGGATGTTTTCTATGGACCAACTCCAACTCAGCAGACCATATTTCATCAGCAACAACTATTTCACCCTTGCAATCCAGCGTGAACATATCTCCAGTAACAGTTTCTGCTCCCACCATTACTCATTGAACAGTTTCTGCTCCAACCATTACTTTTTGCTTTTGTGTTACTTCCCAGAAGATATTGTTAATTCTGGAATGACGACTACTTCCTTGATTCCTCTGCCACACTTCATTTTTCTATTTTATCAGTAACTCTGGCGCTCGCAGTCTCAAGGTTGATTCCAAGCTTCAGCTTTGTTTTGGGCAATAGCAGATTTTACTCATGTGAAAGAAGTTAAAGAGGATTTTTTGGAATACCATATATTTTTCTAGAATGTCCTAGTGTAGTAACTTGGATAATTATCTTGTAGAATTATCTAAATATTCTAGAGTAGTGGTAGAAGATAAAATTGAAGGAAAGGAAGAGAAACAGACATGAAAAACAGAGAAAAAACTGACAAGTAGCAGTACAGATTTTTTCATTCAAACAGCAAAAATATATACTACATGTGGTTTGAAATATCCCTCAAAACCTGGTAACATGTCTCCTAATATTGTGCTGAAATAATGCACCACCACACACTACAACTACCTTCTAATGATCTAGACCTTATAGCAAAATAATCTACAGATTACAGCAACAAAAAAAGCCTACAGAGACAGCAAAATATCAAGACTAAAAAAACCAAACTGACAGCAGTTAGCATCACTGGAAATAGCATCCTTCATCACTCCTCCTTGATGCAAGTGTTGCTGGTTACTCCAAGCTTAGATCTAACAACCTCGAATCGCTGTTTCTGTAGTGCTTTTGTAAAGATATCAGCTAGTTGGTCTTCACCACAGCAGTGCAGAATTTGAACTTCATCCTCTCTTTTAGCTTCTCGAATGGAATGATATTTGATTTTAATGTGTTTAGTCTTTCCATGAAAGACTGGATTCTTTACCATAGCAACTGCAGACTTGTTATCACAAGGACTTCTGTTGCTTTGCTTGGTTGAAACGACAAGTCACTCAAGATTTTTCTCAACCACAAAGCTTGATTAACAACCCCTGAGGCAGCAATGTACTCTGCTTCAATAGTTGATTGAGTCACAGACCCTTGCTTCTTTGTGCACCAACAAATGGCACCTGATCCTAGAGTGAAACAATATCCGGTAGCGCTTTTCATGTCATCTTGTGACCCAGCCCAGTCACTATCAGTGAACCCTTACAATTTCATAGATGTGGATCTTTTATAGAACAGACCATAATCAATGGTGCCCCGAATGTACCTCAAAATTCTTTTTGCTGCTTTGAGGTGAATTTCAGTTGGTGAATGCATAAACCTTGACAACAAACTTGTTGCGTACATAATATCAGGCCTCGTGGCAGATAGATACAATAAAGAACCAAGCAAAATTCTAAAAAGTGAAGCATCAACCAAACCAAATTCATCCTTTTTCGTTAGTTTCTCTCCTTAAACTGCAGGCGTACTTACTTGTTTGCATTTATCAAGACAAAACTTATTTAATATTTCGGCAGTATATTTCTTCTGAGCAATAAAAATTCCTTGAGAAGATTGACTAACCTCCATTCCCAAGAAATAAGTCATCTTTCCCAGATCATTCATGTCAAAAACCTTTTTCATTTGCTCTTTGAAGTCTATGATAGACTTTGTGCTGCTGCCAGTCACCAACAGATCGTCAACATAAAGGGAAACTACGAGAAATTCATTAGTTTGAGATCTGATAGACAAGGTTTCTTCATTGCAGCTTCTATTGAACCCCAAATTCAGTAACTATCAATTCGTGCATACCAGGCTCTAGGTGCCTACTTCAAGCCATAAAGTGCTTTTCTCAACAAGTATACCTGATCACCAGATCCTCTAAAACCTTCAGGCTTCTCTACATAAATTTTCTCTTCAAGGAACCCGTTAAGAAAAGCGGACTTTACGTCTAATTGAAATACTTGCCATCCTTGGTATGCTGCAACTGCAAGAAGCAATCTGATGGTGTCAAACCTTGCAACGGGTGCAAATATTTCAAGAAAATCAATTCCAAATTGTTGGGCGTACCCTTTTACGACCAGCCTCGCTTTGTACTTGTTGAGTGTGCCATCCGAGTTCAACTTAGTCTTGAACACCCATCTAGTTCCAAGAATCTGCCTATCGTGAGGTCTCGTTACAAGCACCCACGTATCATTCTTGTTAATCACATTGAGCTCCTCCTCCATGGCAGCCCTCTATTCTGGAATTTGCAATGCATTGTCTACACTTGTTGGCTCCAATATAGCAACATTACATCTGCTATACATGTCTTCAATTGATCTGGTACCTCTAACTGCAAAATAATCAGAATCTTCTTCATCTGGAATTGATTCTTCTTCTTGAACACCTTGTTCTTGATTAGTGATATGTAAAGAGAAACAACCATATTCTTCTAGTCCCACATAGAATTCTCATCAAACTTAACGCTTCTACTCACATGTATTTGCTGTGAAATAGGATTTAAAATCCTATAGCCTTTTAAAGTGCTTCTATAGCCCACAAATATTCCAACATCGGCACTTTGATCAAGTTTATCCCTTTTAACTTCGGGAATATAAGAGTAACATATGCAGCCAAACACTTTAAGATGTGAGACTGATGGCTTGGATCCAATCCATGCTTCATATGGCGTCTTTCCTTCAATGGCTCTCGTCGGCAATCTATTCTGAAGATAGACAACGGTATTGATAGCTTCGGCCCATAACACCTTAGGCAACCTTTTCCCAAATAGAAGACACCTAGCCATATTCATAATGGACCTATTTTTCCTTTCACTTACACCATTTTGTTGTGGTGTGTAAGTAACAGTAAGTTGATGATGAATTCCTACTTTATGAAGGAAATCCTTAAATTGATTAGAAGTAATCTCAGTCCCATTATCAAACCTTAAGATTTTTATCAAAGAGCCACATTGGTTTTCAACAGTTGCTTTAAATTTTTGAAACGCAGGAAATACTTCAGATCTTTGCTTCAAAAAATAAACCCAACAAAACTTTGTAAGGTCATCAATGAATAAAAGGAAGTATTTGCTGCCATTATAAGAAGGAGAGCTCATAGGTCCACACATATCAGTGTGTATTAGTTGGAGCTTTTTAGTAGCTCACCAGGCTTGATTCATAGGAAATGGTGATTGACTTAGCTTCCCAATTTGACAAACTCCACATACATTAGATTTTTCATTTATGGGAGGAAAATCTATCACAAGTTCCTTATTTTGCATCATTTTTAAAGATTTAAAATTGATGTGGCCAAGCCTTTTATGCCAGACATAACTGTCATCTTGTATGTCGACATAAGCTCCAATCTCAGTATGTTTCCAATCAAGAGGAAAGCTTCTATTGAGCATTTTGACTGTGAGCAATTTTATACCAGTTGGATCCATGATTTCACATGCTTTATCTTTAAATAGCAGGGCATAATTGTTATCAAGCAACTGACCAACACTGAGAAGACTTTGGCTAATTTCAGGAATAAATAATACATCGGAAATAAGCTTTTTACCTGAGGGAGTTTGAACAGCAACTGCTCCTTTGCCCTTTGCATCTAAGAGTCTACCATCTCCAACTCTGACTTTGGAAAAATAGAGTCCAAACGTTCAAATTTGTTCAAGTTAGCTGTCATATGATGTGTACATCCACTATCAATAAGCCACACATCATAATCTTGAGATGCTATATTGCATTCTCCAATGATAGAAGCAACAAACAATTTCTCTTCAGGATCTTCAACATTTTCAGCAACTTGAGCTGGTTGTGCTTGAGCTGGTCGGGCTTGATTTGTTTTGCAGACCTTATCCACATGACCAAATTGTTTGCAGACCTTGCATTGAACTCCAGGTCTGTACCAACAAAACTTCTCTGTATGATTGGTCTTTTTACAATAAGGACAAGGTGGATACTTCGATCTTCCATATCTCCCTTTGTTGCTATATTGCTCCTTCTTTTCCTTGCCATGTCTTCTATTTAATTGCCTTTTTAATTCACCATCAGACTAAGCTTTAGACTTTTGAGTAGCCACAAGAGCAACTTCATTTGAACTCTCTTCCTCTCTAAAAGCTTTTCTTTACTCTACAGCTTGAAGAGCATTGGATAGTTCATTCAACATGACATGAGACATATCCCAAGTATCTTCTATTGAGGAGATTTTTGCTTCGAACTTTTCTGGGAGTGTCACCATCACCTTCTCAACAATCCTCTACTCTTCTACTTTTTCTCCCAACAACCGAATCTGATTAACAATTTTCATGATCCTATCAATATAATCTTTCACCTTTTCAGTCTCTTTCATCCTTAACATCTCAAATTCTTTGCTTAGATTCAATATTTACATTTGTCTTGTCCTATCACTCCCCTGAAATTCTTGCTTCAGCATATCCCAAGCTTCTTTGGCAGTTTCACATGCCATAATCCTTGTAAAAATTGATTCGGAGACGGCTGCATAAATAAAAGACAAGGCTTTTGGACCTTTTGCAATCTCTTCTTCATGATTTCTGATTTGCTGAAGAGTTAGGTTTGCTCTCAAAGGTTCTGGAGCATTGTCTTCCTCAACATACTTCCATAAACCAAGACCTTTCAAGTATGTATTCATCTTTACAGCCCACACTTGGTAGTTCTCGCCATTAAAGATAGGAGGTGAAAGAGAAGAGCTAATGGAAGCCATGAGAAAAGAAAACTGGACAGAAAGAGGCCTGAACAAGTTAAAGATTGTTGGATGATCTTTGCTTTATTTTTTCTCAAAAAAACAGTTCCTTAAAGATCAATCTTGCTCTAATTCCAATTGAAGGAAAGGAAGAGAAACAGACATGAAAAAATTAGAAAAAACTAAGAAGTAGCAGTACAGATTTTTCATTCATACAACAAAAATATATACTACATGTGGTTTGAAATACCCTCAAAACCTGGAAACATGTCTCCTAATATTGTGCTGAAATAATGCACCACCACACACTACAACTACCTTCTAAAGATCTAGACCTTATAGCAAAATAATCTACAGATTACAGCAACAAAAAAAGTCTACAGAGACAGCAAAATATCAAGACTAAAAAAACCAAACTGACAGCACGCATCACTGGAAATAGCATCCTTCATAAAATATTCACTAGATTTTTCTTATAGATGTATATAGAAGATTCTCTAGAACCATCCATGAACAAGTATAAATAGGGATAGCCTTAGCCATTTGTAAGCAACCCAAAACAAATCAATTCAAGTAGTCTTCAAAGTTTTCCTTTCTAATATCTTTGCATAGCTTCCTCTTCTGTAGTTGAATCTTTCAATCTTAGTTAACAATTTTGAGCTAGCAGAAGGTTTCCTGAATTATACCTTTCTTCTGTTGTTCTTACAACTCATTGAGTATCCAAGTCGCTTGGCAACAACTAACTCTTGCTCTTTAAAAGACCTGACAATCTGGTACCCTTGTTCTTCTTTCTATGATTTCTTGGCTCCCTTCCATCTGTTTTCCATACTTCTTTCCAATGCTGCTACTCCACTGAAAGATATATATATACATATACACAATGTTCTATCTAAGGGAAAGACATAAAGGAAGATATTCTATGAATCTCTACAGATTTCCTAGCTATGTACATAATGCTAAATATAGTCTCTATTTACTCTCAACATTATTCAAACAGAACAGCTTGCTCTCTGAATTCTTTCTGAGATGTTACTGCAATGTTCTTAATGATTTGACCAGCTAAACTGCCCAACAAAAGGTGCATCTGAAGTATACGAATTCATCTAAAAAACAGGTTTGACCAGCAACTATTTGATGGGAAAGCTTCTATAGAAAAACAGATGATACAAGCCTTTGAGGGTTTGGAGATGAGGAAAACAGAAAGAAGAAAAACAAGCTAAAAAGGGACAGTAAAAGGATAAGAAAATAATTAAAATAGAAATACATAAAGTTCAATAGTTTTCTGACCTCCCGGCGCAAAAGCAAGTTGAGGGAGGTACAATAAGCTTTTCTTAAAGGGCCCAAGCAATTCTTGTCAAGACTCTGCGAATATGAAGGATTGAGAGAAAGACATCAGATAGCATTTAAACAATGGTAAAATTCGACAAGTTGAACCAATCTGACCCTCAAATGCTGCAACAAACGAGCATATGTCCTGCACTTGTATCGGAGATCAGCATGGTCAGGCCTTTTCAATTGCCCACGCTGTTTAATTCATATTTTCAGCAGTCTTTAAGTGACCATTTATAGAAAAATCATGATAATTAGTTCAAGTAAAACTAATCTGTATACCTGGGAAAAATAACTCTTGTCACTCATCATAAAATCCACCAAACTGGAAAAATAGGTTCTCAAGAATTCAGATGCTCTTCTAACAAATGTCGTTTTTAACTTGTCAACTTCTGCTCGTTTTTCTTTCACCTGTAAAAGATTCAGGGACCGATACACAACTAAAATTTGGTGCAGCTTTTATTAGCAATGTATTAACTTTTAGATAAATAACTTTCTGTGTACAAATGCAGTGATGATCCAATGCCTATGCGACGAGTGCTAGAATAGCAAAGGCAGGACCACTTGGTTTCACTTCATTCAGTAAACAAGCAAATAGAATGTAATGAAAGGACAGTTTGATTTTCACATTTTCCTGACCAGTTTCATATAGAACATTGGCACACAAAAAAAAACTTGCAGGACCTTGAATCCAGCACTCTTTAGGCTCATGACTCTGCATTTTCCAATAACTCAAACCATTTTTATACCACGTCCTACTGTGGATTTCACAATAATTCAAATGATTTATTTACACAATAATTCAATGCATGCAAACCTACATTAACCTTGTCTGCGAACTTTACATTCTGAAGCACAATAACAAAAAGGAAGCAAAAAGAAAAGGACGAAAAGGAATAAGCAAGAGGACATACAGCTCTCATGTTTGAGAAGCTAGAATCCAAGCTAGGTACTTCAAGGCCTTGTAGAGCATTAGTTAGCCACTCACATGCCTCAATGTTCTTGGGCATTCTTGACTCATCAAACGACCCACCAGTTAAACATGCAGCATACTACGAACCAAGAATGATGAAGTGAAGAGAATTAAATTGTTAGATGGCACAACGACCCAGCTCCAAGAAAGAAAGAGAAACACCTCAGAAGGGATACGTAGTCTTTCAAGAAGCTTGTCAAGTTCCTCAATCAATGCCTTGTTGTTTACTGACTGCATTTCCAGCTTGTTGTTGCGGGTTTCTATCTGCATATTGTGAAAGAACCAACACTGCATTAGTAAAGGAGGCCAACAATCTACAGTCAAATAATAATGGAATCTACTAATCATCAGATTATAAGTTCTTAATCCTAGCCCATTCCCATTTTGTGTGGAACAAATATGCTAATTCTTTGATTCCAGTTAGTGAATAGGATCTTGAACTAAGAAATAGGCCCTATAACTAAAAAAAGATCTTTCAAAATTCTTTCTTTTGAAATCTGTAACAGTATATTAAGAACTATGTTAAGAAAATCTGAGAGTCCTACCGTCTTTTTCTGCTTACAATGACTCCAAAAACTGTAAAATAGACTGTGATTCTACCACAAAATTATTTACACCAGAAATGAAAAGACAAAATACATAGAAGATTAAACTTCTGTAATGAACTATGTTTGTCTTAAAAAGATCTAGCATTCCCTTCTCTCCACACAATCCACCAAATGGAGGCTAGGACAGTCTTCCACCATCTTTTTGCTTACACTTCTCCCTTCATTGTTCCAGCATTTTAGTAGGTCTACAGTACTTCTTCGCATCACCCGTTCAACTTTCCTTGGGGCTAAGAAAAGTTCCCATAATTTGTTAGTCGCTTGACAATGCAAAAATATGTGATTATTATCTTCTTGAGCTCAATTCCATAGGAAACACCTTGAGCTCATTTGCCAACCTCTTCTTTGCAAAATCTCATTAGTTAGGTATAGGGGCAGGCAATGCAGACTAGGAATGATTATATATAAAAAGAACAAAAATTGGTATAAGATTTAGAAAAACACACTGGAAACCAAGAAGATAGTTGGGTGCTTTAGTTTTCAAGCGGAACCTTAAAGTTTTAGGAATCAATATGTGTGTTCAAACCTTCCGGGCACCCACGAGCCCTAAATCCTGGGTCCGCCATTGTTTCTACAGCCAAATAAAGCTTATGACACTTTAGACGGAGTTATGACTTTCCAAATTTGTTTTCAAGGTCACTCCTGCTGATGGCTTCCTCTATTGTTCGAACATCTGTAAGCCCCTTCACTGTGAATCTCAACTTGCCATATCCTTTCAATGTGAGAAGATCTATCTCCTCATTAGTTCCTTCAGGAGTCTAAGGGCTTGTGTGGCCATGCGAATGAAATCATTTGAAATGAAGTTGAGAAGTTTTGTTTGGACATGCAATTTGGATTTATTACATAAAAAACTCATAACGTGTGAAAATTATCAAAATTTCCCAAATTCTTTATACAATCTTACTAAATAAGCAAAAGTTGTAACAAAGTATAATACACTATCACAAAGCTATTCTAAAAGAAAAATACAACATCTATTGATCGAACTTTGGTTCAGTAAAAAGAAAAATTGAACATATGTTATAGTGTACAACTCTTTAATATAATCCTCCCACATAGTACAAACAATCTCCTCACGTTGAGCATGCATTTCTCGTTTAGAAATAAGTGGTTGGTAAATATGGTTGGTAGATATAAAATGATGGCATTTCTCCTGACACCTTTTTGGACTTTGTTAGCTCCCTATCTTTTGTATATCACAATTGAATGGAGCTAACAAATTCACTTTGTACTTATTATCTTGTGTTAAACTCATTTTCTTGATGCCATTGATGATATCACTTTATCAAAAAGCAATAATGGATTCAAGTTATGCTGTTAATAAGAAATTATGTATTTTTGCAACAATCTTAAATAACTGACTGTTATATACAATATTCCTATATTAAAAAAAAACATATTTGAGCATCCGCATCCATAATCCAATCCATATCACTGAGTCCTAAAGCTTATGAAATGACGAATTCGGCCTCTAGATTTGCATATCTAATGCCCACACCAGTAAACCTAGCAAATAATAGAGTCCTGATTTTTTAAATATGATTGAAGATATTGGTATTGTGAAAAACTTGGCCTTGTAGCAATTACTAGCTAGAACACATATAAAGAAAGATCAACCCTGTCGTGGAGTATCTAGTAAAGTTGTTGTTATTTGACCTGAATGTCACGGGTTCAAGCTGTGGGAACCGCCTCTTGCGAAAATGCAAGGTTAGACTGCTTACAATAAACTCTTGCGGTTCGGTCTTGCCATAAACCCAACATAGCGGGCGCTTTAGTGCACTGGGTTGCCCTTTCGGATGAGTGGATTAACTAGGAAAACAAAAATAAATATTGCTGGTAAGATTAAACAGAAGGGCTAGGCAGAATTCCTTACTGATTCAATGTCTTCTCTCATGTGTCTAAGTTTTACGTTAAAGATGCCCAGCCATTCATCCATATCTTCAACACAGTTGGTGGCTGATTCAAGCCCATGCAAGACCTATAGGACCAAAAAATTAGACGCAGAAGCATAAGTCTTATCTTTATTGAAAATATGGAATGGTCACCTCATCTTACCAAAGACAAAATATAAATGTTACACACAATCAAGTGTGAGAGCACACATATCAGGGAAATGGTAGAAAGTTGTGAACCAAGTCCACGATTCGTAGACCAAGTCGTGGAAACCAGTCACAGTTTCCATGAAACCATGAGATGGGCCACGACTCGTGGAACCAAATCACGAGTCATGATCTCAATTGTGGTATGAGTCCCTATTGTTAATCAAGTCTCAGGTTATCATGATCAATAGTATGACTCTTGGACTGGGACCATGAACCGTACTGTCGAGTCGTGAAACCCCATCTCAAGTTGACAAGTTGCCTTGGAAAGCATGAGCAACAGTACGAGCCCCAGAACGAGCCCATGACTCATGAAATGTACTCGTGAATGTGAATCAGAAACTGATAAAAAATGTTCCACGAAACCACGAGTCAGATCACGACTCGTGAAATCAGTTCACGAGTCGTGAAGTGACTCGTGAGACACAGATTTCCAGAAATTTCAAACGTTTTTAAAAGGGAAATTTCATATTTTCCTTACTTCCTAGTTACTAAACTACATTGTTTTAGTGTCTTTTTAGGGGGATATCAAAGTAATTGACCTAATGAATCTCATAATCGACACATAAATTTCCCCAAGTCAAAAACAAAATCTCAGACAAGTAGAAACCTAGAGTACCTCTCCCAGTCAACCAATCCAAGCTTCAGTCCAGAATTCTCAGAGCTATCAGGTATATAAGACTTCAATGAGGGATTTTCCGTTCATCCTCATGCCTGGGTATTTCAGAAAGTTCTATAAATTTCATGATTTTCATGTTTAGGGTTGTTACCCAGTTATGCAAATTTATTGTTGATTTTAGTTTTATCGTGTTATCATGTTGCTAAAAGTTCTTGTTAAGCTATTATGCATGATTTTGGCAGTCCCGTCTTAGTCTAGTTACTTGAACAAGAACTCACAAACATTTAGCATGATTTAGCTTCACATCTTTAGCATTTGAGCATAAACAGATGAAGCCGAGTATTATACTCTAATTTCAGACAGACGAATATCTATGAGCAAATATTATACAGATTAGTTTGGGAGGATTATTTAGCACCGAGAGGACAAGGGTTCAGAAAATTCAAGTCTTAGAACTACGTGTCATCATAGGACTTGAGCGCACTGCTAGTTGGTCGTCTCTTTAGCCCAATGGGCTAAGTAGTGGATCCACATTAGACAGACATGTTCTACACTCATGGAAAGGTAGAGGGCACCTCCCAAGTAGGTTTATACGTCGCACATTACGAGCTCGCGTGTTGTATGTCAGCTGTAAGAAACTCCCCAAAAATAGTTTTATGTCAATTTGTTCATGATTTCTTAGCTTTGCAGATTTAGACATGTTTTAGCTCATGCATTAGAAAATGATTTATGTGTCACAGATATTGAAAATAAATCTCTGAATATTTGTATCTTCATATTTCCATCATGTTTTCCATGCTATTGCTTATTGCATCCTTTCAAGTTACAAAAAAATGCTTTAAATATTGTTTTGTCTTATTAGAACGATCTAACATATTCAGTACAATTTCATGTACTGATCACATACCTTTTCTTTATGCTGCATCTTATTATTGATGTAGATTCAGGTGGGAGTGTCCCAGACTCGTGGCTAGTCAGATTGCAGCATATCCAGTCAGCAGTTGGTCTTAGTGGATTAGTTTCCTTTTATAGATATTGTTTAGATTTTCAGTCAGTTTAAAGTTAGCTGGAGGCCTTGTCCCAACAACTTTTCTTATGTAGTAGAGGTTTGTATTTCAGACATAGTTCAGTATTTGAGTTTAGATATCCATGACAGCTAAAAAAGTCTTAAATTGCCCATTATCTTATGTTAATGCTTCAACTCATGTTTTAAGTGCTGATCTTTTAGTAATATATCAGTACCAAGGATCTGCTTGGGATCATTAGTGTTCCTGAGTGCTGGTCACTTCATGAGAGTAGACTTGGTTCGTGACACTAGGGAACAAAGAACAAGACAACTTTTGCTTGCTATTGCTCTTGAGAGACAAGAAGGAAATGAACGAGCCGAATAGCCTTATCAAAGTAAAAGGCTATCAATTGTCATAAAGGGGAAAAATTAAGCAACTCCTGAAAATTGAATCCAAACTCTTCTATGATATTGTTATCAAAGCAATAATAACTTTTCACAAGAAAATGAGTCACCTCATCTATTAATGGCTCATTCTCCAAAATGGCATGCACATTAGCAGCTTCCAAAGCTTGAAGCTCGCGCTTCAGCCGCTCAGAGAATGCTTCAGCTTCACCAATGCCCATTACATAACTGTAGAATTTGAAAACCAGAATCACAAAATGTACCAAAATAATGCTAGGTTGAAACAAAGGGCTTGTCGATTAGAAACAGAAATACAAGTTGGTAGGAAAATTTAAATCATGGAGAACACAGTACAAACTAGTGTTGCTAATAGTACTGTCTACAACAAATTAGGTTTTATTAAATAGATGCCGAGTGCCACTGTTTCCCATCCAAGAATCTCCATCTGCTCTAAGTGTGTGCGCGCTATTATCCTTATGTCAGCTTTGGTTGTTGAGAAGACTATTTCTAGATTCTCCAAGTAAGAAAACAACGAAGGCTAACATGATTATTTAGAATATTTTAATTGATTCTTTAACCTCAAGTTTCAATATCAGATTTAGCATTAGATGCCAAATTAAGGTTGGAAAATACCGTAACTTTACTTAAAGTACCTGATCTTGTCTACACATTATAGAAGAAAAGGTATTTTAAATATATAAAAGTAGATGATTCTTCAATTCTCCATAGCATGGAGAGTGCAAGGCATTGCGAGGTAATTTCCATCAGCAACATCTTGCCTAATACAAGATAAGTTCAGCAGTAAAGAAGTTTACATGTTAAATAAACCAAAATGTAGGTTCACTGTAGATGCAAAATTCAAAAATAGCAGTGGCATAGGGTAGCCAGATCAATTGTAACCACAAGATTACACATTTAAATTTACTACTCTGATGTCTTGCATTCATAGACATATACACACTTTGTAACCAAATCGTCAGCTGTTTGTACTCGTTTGTTTTCTAATTATTTCAAGACAAAACTGAACCTACTTTAAACATTAAGTCTAGTATTTAATACAGTGATTAGACATGGGATCTCTGTTTAGTTGCATAGTCTTTCAGATTAGACTGGTACTTCACCATTAGGAATACAGCATGAGAGAGCCCGGAGGGCAATAGATAAAAACAAGGTAGATAGTTATATAATGGATCAGAATATTTGATTTACAAGAAAAAACAAAGTGAGAATACTAGCCAGTACCCTTCATGACATATGAAGTTGTGGCTAGAGGTCAACTTAAATGAAGTAGACATATAATGCAATTGAGATTTCGAGCAAACATAGGCACAATGCAATGTCAAGAGAAGTGGGAAGAGGTTACATACGTGCCTAAAAGAGACTCCATGTCCTCTTCCTCTGCTTGAGATACAAGATCTCTTTCAACAGTTACTGTCATCTCACCTTCTTCCGCTACAGATGGGACAGGCCCATTTTGAGGATTAGCCTGTTGCTTGGTAATAGCTGGAGTATTTTCCTGCATTAGATCTTATATAAATTGCAATTACATAAAATACATCAAACAATAGATTTTATTTTACTTCCTGTTGAGGAACATAACATGTAATTAGTTGCAATCAAATAACTATTTCTACTGTCAACAACTAAAGAAGTTATATTTCTACTGTCAACAACTAAAGAAGTTATCTTTAACGGAAAAGGGCCTAAAATGCCCTTCAACTATTGAAAATGGTGCAAATATACCCTCCTTCCACCTTTGGGCTCTAAAATGCCCTTCCATCCACCTATGTGGCCTTATTTTACCCTTCTTAACAGATAAATAATTAGAATTTTAACTTAACACGTGGCAGTTTCCTATTAGTTGAATTTTTATTAATCAAAAATAAAAAAAATAAAAAAACTTAACCCAAATCACTAAAATCTACCCCATCTGCCGAACTTATGCAATTGGCTAATCTTCACATCTCCTAAAGGACCAGGTGAAAGATCACCATCATAACAATGTCTTGTGCCTTTAAATTCATTAATCAACAATGCTTCAAATGGATATTTAATTGCTGATATGTAATGTAACTATCTCCAAACAAGAGGAATTTGAGTCCTCTTTAAGAAGAATCCACATGTTAGGAAGAATAGAGCCGTACGTGGTTGCTATAAAGATCGCGTACCCCGTGATGTAACTTGGTACAAGTGCACTGACTAGCATTACATAAGCATTGCTAGTAATGAGTGAGGAATAGAGGATCAGCCAGAAGCTAAGAATACTGCTGTTTATGAGAAGTATGTATTGAGTTATGCCTGCGAATGTGAAGCCTTGGATCGCAAAGAAGGGGAGGTATACGATAAGGGAAGAAATGACATAAGAAGATGCTCTATAATCATTGTGAGATGTCTCGCAAATGAAGATGAATTGCTCTTGAATGAAAGTTGGAACAACATCATTCGAGGAGAAAAAGACTAGGCAAATTGTGAAGATGTAGAAGTTGAGGAGGTGGTTTATTGCTTTGAAGTCAAAATGATTTAGCCTTTGGAAGAATGAAGACAGGACTAGTCCCATGACTGTTAAGATGATTTCACGAGAGAGGAAGAGTTTGGAAACTTGCCAATTTGGATCCGGAGGATGGGGTAGATTTTAATGATTTGGGTTAAGTTTTTTTTTTTTTTGATTAATAAAAATTCAACCAATAAGAAACTGCCACGTATTAAGTTAAAATCCTAATTATTTATTTGTTAAGAAGAAGGGTAAAATAGGGCCAAATAGGTGGATAGAAAGGCATTTTAGAGTCCAAAGGTGGAAGGAGGGTATATTTGCACCATTTTCAATAGTTGAAGGACATTTTAGGCCCTTTTCCGTATCTTTAATTAAAGAGTGACCTTCAAAGACATTCCAACGGAAGAAACTAGAGAAGTGAGAACACTTCAGTCAATGTAATGAATGACTATTTGTTTTACCACAAGTTTCCTTCTTCAACTATTAGAGAGTTTTCAACTGCGTATTTTATAAGAGGGCATAAATAAATGACTTCGGACCATTAAACAAGATAAATAGAGTTTCCTACATGCTTGCTGCATGTAGGACTACTAACAGAAAAAAACTGTAACATTTGAACTTTAAAGGGCACAACAGGCAAAAGGTTGTCCCAGGTGTAGTGACCTATTGAAGAGATTTCCCCATCCATTTCACCTTTAAAGACCTTTTTCTATAGATAAGAATCTCAACTTTACCAGACACATTTGTGATCTTCCTTCCACATAAAGCACAAGAGAAAAAGATAACTGGCTTTATCAAATATTCAACTGATAATATAGATCAGAAGAAAAAAATTGATATTAATAGAGTCCATCTTCAGTAACTAGACAATACGCTTTGGTGTACTTTTATAAGAGAATAGAAATGATCTAATTTGATTTCATCAAACAAAGAAACAAAAGGAATGACTATATTATCTTAAGAACATTCAGAACATCCATATCAAATCATTCACATGCCTATTGTGCAGTTGAAATCAGGATGGGGTTGGGAGGGTGGAGGGAAGACAATACTAAATTAACAAAAGCGGAAGCATTTGGGATTTTAACAGGGAGACAAGAGGAAAAAAGTTGATCAATGTGACATAATCGATGCACCTTTGCCCAAAGAGCCATTTCTACCACATCTATGCCAACAACCTTGGGGAGACGACCCAGGACATCCTTACATATGTTTAAGATGCAAAGCAAAAGGCGGTTCCTACAATAGTTAAAAAAAGGCATAACACATAAACATACACTTTAACTTGGCCTCAAATCACATCTATGACCTCCAACTTTGGGTGTGTACAAGTGGACACTTAAACTTGTATAAAGTTGAACAAGTACACACACGTCCTATGTGGCATAATACATGTAGGACGCCATGTAGGGACAGGAATTGGCCACGTTGGATGCCACATAGGACATATGTGTCTATTTGTACAACTTTATACAAGTTTAAGTGCCTATTTGTGCACACCCAAAGTTGGAGGTCATAGATGTGATCTGAGGCCAAGTTAAAGGACATGATTATGTATTGTGTCTAAAATAAAGGTCATCGATAAAGTGTTTATATGAGAAAAAATAAACAGATATTTCCACACTCAATATTAAGCAAATACCTATCATCAACGTTACGCATTGTCCACTGAGGTGGAGTAACACTTTGACTCCTGAGATTATCAAAACCCTGTATGAACAATATCATCAAGAATAAGCTCCGAATATTTGCTGTAGGAAGAATGGCAGACTAATTTTGCTGTGAGCATTACCAGCATGAATGTACACCCACTTGGATCATTAGTTACAAGCTCCACCTTTGAAAGATGCTTAAGCTTGTACAACTTTGCAGGCTACACGTGCAAGCATAACATTGTTGTCAGCTTCAACGAGGGACTTAGCACAACTTGCTCTAAAGGAAAGTCACTACCCGAAAATGAATATTTTGGGAGATATAGTTCGATTTCATGGCTCTATCAATGACTTTGAGTAAAACAATCCTACTTAACAGTTTTATTGGCAAGTTTAGAGATAGACAGTTTCCTTAAGAACCAAATAAATGCTTGACAAAGTATATGTCATGTAACACCTGAGCACTATCCATACGATAATTGGGACACAACTTCATGTTAATAGACAAGCTAAACTAACTAATGAAATTGCTATCTTTATCCTTTAAATAATCTGGAGTGTTGAAAAAGTATATGGATATAAGAAGAGAGTGTTAGCAAAAGACAGATCAGAAGTATTTACCTCAAGAACTCCTCCATTAGAATATTTTAAGACACGAAGAAAAGCTTTAGTGCGTTGGCCTTTAGCTTTTGCTGCATAAATCACATGTTATGTCTGAATAAATAGAAATGACATATTGTAGTTGACAACACAACTATGCATAAGAGAAAAATCTGAAATTAATGTGGTGAATCTAACGTTTCAAAGGTTACTTCTCATCCCAGAAAGAGTGCACTTTTAAGTTATGAGGCTAGGTATCCAAATGATAAATAAATTTGTTCAGCTGAATTTCTAGACCGGCGAGATTATTTTATAAAATATTTTTTTGAATAAATGGTTGACACTTTTGTTCATAATAAAGGAACTACTACCACAACATCGACATTTAGTACCAAACAAGTTAAGTAGAAAAAGTGAATAAATGGTTGACACTTTTGTTCATAATAAAGGAACTACTACCACAACATCGACATTTAGTACCAAACAAGTTAAGTAGAAAAAGAAATTGTCCAAAAAAGAATTCTGACTCTCCATGTGATAATTCACAAGGTAAAATTCCATCGCGGTGACTTGACAGTTAGAACAAACATAAAAACACTGATGAACATAAATGGAATTTGGATCAATAACAGTAATAGATTAGAGAAATGGCAGAAGGTGGGATGGAATGATAGAATAGAAATAATCAACCAATCCACTTCATAAAATGGAATAGCGGGAGTATTATAATACTACTACTATTTTTAATAGTAGAGTCAGTTACATAGATAATACATATATATACTACTAATTCATTTCATACTGGAATCAACAGTAACAACGAAGAAAAAATCGATCATAATCTAAATCCTTGGAAACTCCTATCACAATTAGATTAATTTAGCATTGTCAACAACATGCATATTAAAATAAAACATAAATTTACGTACTGGAGATAGCAAGAACTCTTGGTTTAGCCATGGCACCCCGACTCAATTTTCCTGAAATTCCTATAATCCCGCTGGTTTTGGCAACACGAATAGACATTACAATTTGTTGTTTTGTGCCTTCAATAGCTACCTCACAAGCTCTTCGTAGCTCCTCGTCATCAGCGCTCGATTTCGCCATGTTATATCTCCAGACTTTTTGCTATTTATTGCAATGAAAATGATGATCTGAAAATGGGTTGATGCATTGTATTTATTTTCTCCTCTATGGTTTCCTTTTTTCGTGGGAGAAAATGTCATACTTTACCACATTTAATTTTTTGCTATTCTCTTTCTCCTATATGCAAGGCCGTCTCAATAAAATTAATAGTTTAAAATTAAATTTTAATATAAAGCTTAAATATATGCGCATAATAAAAATATTATCAATAATTTAGAGTTATTTTTAATTCTTACATACTACTTCTTCCATTTCATAATAAATGAATTGTTGGATTTTGGCACATAGATTAAAAAAAAATATTAAAGACAAAAATTTAACACACAATTTTCCATTTTTACCACTAAAAAAGATTGACCTTGTAATACATTTTCAATAGTTAATTGGTTGTCAAATCATAAGGGTAAATTTGAAAAAAAAAATTTAATGATTCATTTATTTTGAAACACCAATAAATATCTCAATAATTTACTTATTCTGAAACGAAGGGAGTACTTTTTTTTTAGTGTGTTATTCTTAGAACATAATAATATTATTGTTTATAAAAGTAAGGATTAATTTTAATTAATAAGATATCAGTCATTTGTTTGCAATACATTATATTGAATATTATTATAAAAACTTTATTTATTAATATCAAGATTTGATAAAAAATTCTAAAATATTTTTAATAAACAATAGATAGTTCTTTTTTTTTTCATTAGTTTAAATTTTATACCTTTTATATTTATCAATCTTTAATATTATTTGAAGTGAAATTAAAAATCATAAAAAGTCATATTAAATATTTTGGGGCCTCAAAATTTTGGGGGCCTAAAGCAAACACTTTACTAGTCTTATCCTTGAGCCACCTCTATGCCTACTTGCTGACTTCTCCATAATTTTACTATATCACCCCTAATTAATTATTACATGCCATTTACGTATTAAAAAAATTAATAATATTTAATAAAAATAATGAAATAAACTTTTACAACATGTTTAATTCAACTTCTTTAATTGTAATTTTACCATATCACTCCTAATTAATTATTATAAGTCATCTAAGTATTAAAAATTTAATGATATTTAGTATTAAATTAACTTGATGTCTTATATGAGGCTCACTTAAATCTTTTTAAAAAGTATTTTTATAGTATTTTTTCTATCACTTCTAATTAATTATTATAAGTTATTTAAGATATGTTAGCTTCGCTGCTTCAATCATGAATATATTATATCACCTGTAATTAATTACTATGACCATCTAAGCATTGTGTCACTTAAATTTGAATACAGAAAAAAATTTAAAAATTACAATAATTTAAAAATTAAATTATTTTAAAAATATAATTGACTATCAATGTCACAAAGTTTGGATAAAGAGTAACATCTATTATTTAAAAATTATATAAAAACTATTATAAATTATAATAGTTAACAAATTTAAATATCTAAAAAATAATTAATCTGTTATATATTCCAAAAAAATACATAAAAAATATATTAATCAAAATAATTAAAAACTTAAAAAATTTAAAAGATATAAAATATTCAGTTGACTCTCAAAATTATATCAGTGACACTTAAATTGAAATATAAAAAATGAAGTTATAAATCTCAATAATTAAAAACTTAAATTATTTTGCAAATATTGACTATCAATGACACAAAAGTTTGGACAACGAAAGTAACAGGTATTATTTGAAAATTACATAAGAAATATTCTAAATTACAACAGTTAACTAACTTAAAATATTTGATTATATATGTGATAATTACTATGTGAAAAGTAATATAAATCACAATAATTAACAATTGTAAATATTTTTTAAAGAAATATAAAAAATTTGATTGTCTCACGAAATTATATGGGTGTTATATTAACAACTTAAAATATTCTTATACAAATTTTATTAATATAAATATTATAATATATGTCTAACTAAGAATTTATCAACCAAGCAAATTAAGGTTTTAATTAAATGATAAAATTATACATAACATAAAAATTTCAAGGATCAACATTGGGCCCGTGCATAAAACGGCATAGCAACCTAGTTCTTTTGCGAAGAGTTTAGTACCACCTTCACTGTTTTTTAGTTGAAGTTACTTGGCTTAGTTGCCAAATACCCTTTTGAAAAACTTTTTTTTTTCATTTAGACACAAGTCTTGAAAACTTTGCCAAATACCCATTAAATATGATGTCATCATCTCTTTTTTCAAGTTAACAAACCCAACACACAAGTTTCTAATAATACACTTTAGCTCCCTTTTCCCTCCACAATTATATTTAAAATATATTTCTAAAAATAATTTTTAAAAACTCCAAAAGCTTAAAATAGAAGCTCCTATTTCTCTTCAAAATTCTTCGATTCAGGAACGATTTTGGCGATCAGCTCAAAATCAGTCCACAAACATCATAATCTTGTCCATTGCATCCATTGATACCCCATTTATTTGTTATCTTCTCAAACAAACTTTCCACAATTGTTAAAAAGCTTTCAAATCACTCATATTACTCAAAACCTCTTTAGAAAGTACATTACAGTAGCTCAGGTGACTCCAACTTTATTTCTCTATTCCAAAAACCTAACGATCATTGATTAGAAGAAATATTTGCTTACGAATATCTGCATAGTCATCGACCGATCATCAATCATTCATATACTTGATAAATACAAGTATCATAATCAAGGATCGACTAAAGTGTAATTTTAAGATGTCTATTGCAGGGTTTGTTCTGGTTTTTGGTAATTTCATGGGAGAATGGGATGAGACTCCCAAATTTTGGAAATGGAAATCTTTTACTAAGGTGACATTACCCATTGCGGTTCGCCACAATGGTTCATACGATGACATGATTGCAAGCATAATAGAGGGCAAAAAATTAGATTGCGAGCTGAATGGTGTGGTGATTAGTTATCTAATAAACTCGAGGAAAAATGTGTATCTTACAACCATAAAATAATGATATACATGTGTCCTTGTACAAGATGGATGTTGGTGCTAATGGCTTTAGGCCTATTTTAAGAATAAATGTAATTAAGAGGGCCTTTGAAGAACCGTTGAATTCATCACCATTCTCATCTCGGTGCCTGATAGTCGACGATGATTTGAATGATTATGAGAACGATGGCGATCATTCAATGAATATGGAAGATGATTCTATAGATATGGAATATGATTTATTGGATTCGTAGGTTGTTGAAGAAGATTGTGGAATGGGATCACAACCAATTCATTCCTTCTCCGATGGAACTAATTTCTATTATGAACAAATATTCAGCAACAAGAAAGAGCTGAAAATGCTACTAGATGAAACATCACTGAGGCAGTCTTTTAATTATATTAAGGAGAAGAGTTGTACCAAATTGTTAAAGGTGAAATGTGTATCTCGTAGTTGTGGTTGGTTATTTTAGGCAAAAAAATATGAATGCTCAGGCAGATTTCACATATATAAGTATGTTGGGTTCCATACTTGCAGTGTTGAACATGTCACGGGTAGGCATAAGAAAATCTCATCTGAGATCATTGCTTCATAATGTGTAAATTATTTTTGTGATGGTAAGGATCCAAGCATAAGAGAATTCAGAGGATTGTGTTTAGGGAGATGCATTGCAATGCAAGTTATTGGATATGTTGGAAAGGAAGTATAATTGTGAATAACATTGTTCGTAGGGCACCTAAGCATGAATATTCTTATTTGCCAGCTTTTTCCTACATGGTTGAGTTATTGAATCCTGGTTCTTCTTATTCTACCATGGTTAAAAAGATGGATGGATCATTTGTGTACTAATGTTTACCTTTCGGAGCTTGCATATAGGAATATGTCCACATGAGAAAGATAATTTCCATTCATGGCATACATTTGTATGGCAAGTATGGGGGTGTGTTGCTAAGTGTCGTTGCACATGACACCAAAAATCATATTAATTCAATTGTCTTTTATGTTGTGGATAAAAAGGACGATGCTCCTTGGACCTTCTTCTTTGAGAAGTTGAAGTCTATAGTAAAATATAATATAGATCTATGTGTCATCTCCAATAGACACATTAGCATTGCCAATGTCTTCTCCTGTGTTTACAATCATGCGTATCATGGACTTTGCATGAGGCACCTCGCTGAAAATCTTTATGTAAATCAACACTGTGAAGAGCATCTTTATCTATTCTACACCGAGGTAAAGACTTATTGTTTTAATGAGTTTAGCGAGCATTTTACAGAATTCAAGGATAAATGCCCCGAGGCAACACATATCGTTGAAAATGTACTTGGTTTTAAGAAGTGGAGTTGTAATACCTTGTATTTTTCTAGTTTAATTTAACTCTCAGTACATGAGTTATTCCATATAAATTTTTAAAATACTCGATATTTTTTAGTTTAGATCCTACCATTGTATAGGAAATTCAATCAGCTTTCTAATGATATAAAATTCGCCAAATCTGATACCCAGGTGAAGAGTTAGAGCCATTTTTGTAAGACATGTGTGCCAAATGGCACATCAGCGTGTCGTGGAGGCCAGCCAAATGGAAATTGTCAAATTTCAATGTTGCTCCATGATAATGGCGCGTCGCGCCATAGACCCAGTTCTTAATTGTCCTTTTTCCAGTGAAGCTACATGATTTCACCGCGTCGCGATGAGTCCCAAAGTTGTATCCAATGTGGCAACACGATTACACCACATCGCACCACTAGCCAATTTTCCAGTTTCAATTTATAGAGATATAGTGTGATAGCGTTGCGTCGTGCCAAGGGCCCAGATAAAAAATTTTGACGAAAATTAAAGTTTCGTCCAGGGTTAAACTAGTCTTTTTCCATGATTTTAATACATCCAGATATGAGATTTAATCCCTAAAAATGTTTTAAACTCATTCTTTATTAACTTTTCCCCAAAATCAACAGGCTTTCTCTTAATTAGCAAACCCTAATCTTCAAGCAAGCAAGAGAAATCCTCAAGAAAATCATCAAGAGCTTCAAGAATTAAAATATCTAGGTTTGTTTGGTGTTCATCTATGGGTTCCTTTCACCCATAGAGCCCAATAATCATTTTTAAAAATACAAGATTGAGTTTTCATGAATCCCATGCTTCAAGATTAATGTATTCATGTTCATGATAGTAATTGGGTCTCAATTCATGATTTAATTATAAGTCTCATGAAATAAAAATAATTTGTGTAATGAATTGTATGACTTGCATGCTAAACCCTTGAAATTGAGTATTGTATTCATGATGTTCATGTGTTGGCCATATCATTTGGAATAATCCATGCTCCCCAAGTGTTTCCTAAAATGCCCATGTGAAGTAAATAGTGGAATCATGACATGTCATTATATGGTCCTAATCATGTACAAGTTTATGCCCTACAAGTGTTTGATAAAATGTCTCTATGAGTGAATTATGAACAAGTGGACATTGATATGCTTTTCAAGATCATGCTATGCTTTACTTTTCATGCTATCAACTGCTGGGGGTATCTAATACCCAGCAATCTAGCGTTTACTAAGAGCTACAGTAGTTATAGAATAGTCTTAGTAATATCACAATCAGCAGTACTCAGTCAGTTACAGAACTCAGTAAACTTAGTCCAGTTCAGTCAATCAATACGATTAGTAAGAATTCAGTCATACTCAGTACAGTCCAATAATACATTTAGTGTCTATTCAGTAGAGAATAAGATTCAGCACTGAGTGAATCCAAAAATGGGGGGCTCACCTGCCAGTAAAGGGTGTGATCCTTAAAAGCAGTCCATGCATTCCAGAACTACGTAGCCAACGTAGGTTGAGACATCAACCTGCCAGTTGAGGGTTGATGAGGTATTTTAACCTGCCAGTTGAGGATACACCGTTCTTATTAGAGTATCTGCCAGATGAGGGTAACTCTTTCGGTACTGACACCCTTCCATCTGGGGTTACAGGTTGGATCCCATTTATCTTATTTAGGGCATGTAGGTTAGATGATCATTTCTCACAGGTTTAGTTTCAGTCTCCAGTATAAAACTCAGTTCAGTTCTACAAAATTAGAGCTATCAGACATAATCACTCATTTACCAGTAATCTCATATATCAGTTACTCGATATCAGAACTCAGTTACTAATATCTGAGATTACTCATAACTGAGTGACTGTGTCTGACAGTCCTATATCTATGGAACTGAACTAAGTTCTATATTGGAGACTGAAATAGAAACTGTAGGAAGTGATCATCTAATCGACATGCCCCAAATAAGATAACTGAGGTCTAATCTGTAACCTCAGTTAGAAGGGTGTCAGTACCATGCCACGGGTAAAGACAAGATGAAGAGTTACCCTCACCTGGAAGGTACTCTACTGAGAATGGTGGTACCCTCAACTGGCAAGTTAAATCACCTCATCAACCCTTAACTGACAGGTTGATGTCTTAACCTACGTTGGCTATGTAGTTCTGGAAAGCAAGGAATGCTTCTAAGGATCACACCCTCTACTGGCAGGTGAGCCCTCCATCCTTGGGTGCACTCGGTGCTGAATCCTACTCCCAACTGAATAGACACTGAATTGATTACTGGACTGTACTGAGTATGACTGAACTGTTACTGATCGTATTGACTAACTAAACTAGACTGAGTTTACTGAGTTCTGTAACTTTGTACTACTGATCATGACATTATTGAGACTATTCTATAACTACTATAGCTCTAGGTAAACAACTAGATTGTCGGGTATTAGATACCCCCAGAACACGATAGCATGAAAAGTAAAGCATAGCGTGATCTTGAAAAACATATTTATGTCCACTTGTTCATAATTCACTCATAGAGACATTTTATCAAACACTTGTAGGGCATGAACTTGTACATAATTAGGACCACATAATGACATGTCATGATTCCACTATTTACTTTACATAGGCATTTTAGCAAACACTTGGGGAGCATGGATTATTTCACATGATAGTGGCCAACACATGAACATCATGAATACTATACTCAATTTCAAGGGTTTAGCATGAAAGTCATGCAATTCACTAAACAAACTATTTTTATTTCACGAGACTTATAATTAAATCATGAATTGAGACCCAATTACTATCATGAACATGAATATAATTAATCTTGAAGCATGGAATTCATGAAAACTCAATCCTCTATTTTTAAAAGGGATTATTGGGCTCTATGGGTGAAAGGAACCCATAGATGAACACCAAACATACCTGGATATTTTAATTCTTGAAGATCTTGATAATTTTCTTGAGGATTGCTCTTGCTTGCTTAAACATTAGGGTTTGCTAATTGAGAGAAAGCTTATTGATTTTGGGGAAAAGTTAATAAAGAATGGGTTTAAAATGTTTTTAGGGATTATATCCCATATCTGGGCGTATTAAAATCATGGTTAAAGACTAGTTTAATCTTGAACAAAACTTTTAAGTTTTTTCAAATTTTTTCGACCTGGGCCCTTGGTGCGATGCAGAGCTATCGCTTTGTGTCTTTGAAAATTGACAACTGGGAAATTGGATAGTGGCGCGACATGGTGGAATCGTATTTCCACACTAGATATGAATATGGTACTCATCTCGACGTGGTGATGTAAGACCCCGCAAAGCTCCCTCGTAGTCTGAGCCTTAGAGCGTGTCATGCAAAGTGTAATTCCAGCCCTAAAAGATTGAGAAGTGAATTCCTAAGTGATTAGTGTTTAAACCATATAGAATTTTCTTAAATTTGACTTTTTTTTCATGTAGAGAATTGAATTAGCTTTCCAATGATACCAATTTCATCCAAATCTGGTATCGGGGTGAGAAGTTAAGGCTATTTTACTGAGAGTTGTTGGAATCGCCTAGGAGCGATAGATGATCCGACGGACCGTCGAGTCTACGACGGACCATCGTAACCAAGGCAATAACTCCCTTTTTTGTCTCAAGTGCAAAGGCCAAAATGACGGACTATCAAGGCAGCGATGGACCGACGTTGGGACTATCGTGCTCAGGCAGTGTGGCCTCATCCTGGCCAATGTACGATGGACGATTCAACGGACCGTCACTTCGACTGTCACACCGAGGTAGTATGTTCTTTTTCTAACCAACGTGCAACGGATGACCCGACGGACCGTGAGGCTAGTGACGGACCGTCGCTGCCCCCATTTAGTATTTTTAAGTCCTTTTTAAAAGGGGCTTTTGGGTCTTTTCCCTTTTAACCCTCAGATATATTCCCAATGAACTTGATAGCCTTATTATCTCCCCAAACATCCAAAGGCTGGGGTTTCTCCCTCAAGAGAAAATCTAAAACCCTTATCCAAGAAATCCAAGAACTCACCATAGATTCTACAAATTGAGTTGAGATTTGAGTTCCCCAAGTTCAAAGGTTGCAAGAACCCTCTCTCAAGAGTAAGAAGAAGAGTTTAGAGCAAGCTCGTTCATCCAATTTCATAATCTAAGGTATGTGGGATTTTGAACAAGGGTAGTCCTTTCGTCTTTGTGCTCAAAGGCTTATTTAAACTATGAATTCTGCAATCTATAAGATTTTACATAAATTTGAATTAGGGTTTTTCACTCATTATTATTGATTGCAATATTTTGATGTTTTCCATGAATTAAGAGTCTAATGGCATGATTTTTATATATTTTCTTGAGAAATTGCAGCTGGGTCAATACCTCATGATTTAATCCTTGAGAAATTTATAGTTGAAGCGTTTGAGATATCGAAGTATATGAGTATGTTGAGATTTTGAGACAAATTGTTGAAATCTCTAGATTTCTACATGAGTTATGAATCTAGATGCTATCTATTATGCTTTTGATGAGTTTTAACTTGAGATTGAATTATGGGTTATTGAGCCATACTTGAGATTTGCAATTTTATGAACTCCTGTGCTATAAGCACCCATGATTTAAGTATTCTGAGATTATTGAGAAATGTTTTGACCTAATGGTTGTGGAGTTTTGAAATTCATTTCACTACATGAGACTATAGATTTGATTGTTGGGTTCTTGATGAACTATGAGACTATTTTAAAGTGGATTTTCATAAGATGAGTGAGATAAACTAAAAGGAGTAGAATTTACCATCGAGTTGGGTAACCTACTACGGCTTCTTACCCCAGAACTACGTGCCACCTTAGGTTTGAGATTTTGGGCCTAAGGCCGAGATATAGGGCCCAAGACCGAAATAAGTGATCACTGAATTGAGGTTATACTTCCTGGCAAGAGTATGATGCTCCTCCCCAATGTAGGGTGTTTTTCTTAGGAGGACAAAACGTTGGAATCCATGTAGCTCGCATTGTTTATGTCAATTAAGAGAACCTCCCTTGATAAAAGTTATTTTCCTAATATTAAAGTTGTAGATTTGCTCCCTAAGACTAAAGTATTTTCCATTGATATAAGTATTTTCTCTAAAACCATAAGATAAGTTATTTCCCCAAACTAGAGTATCTTTCCATTGAGATAGAATGATTTCCCTAAAGCTTAAAACGAGATATTTTCCTAAAGTGAATGAAATGCCTTCAAGTATGTTTCAAAGTTATGTGATTCTGAATTGCAAGTACTTAAGTTCAAAAGAGTTATGAGTTCTTGACCATTAAAGAAGTTTTACTCTCCATGAGACATATGAATGAGTTAAAAGTATTGTTTAAAGTTTCCTTTAACCTATGAGTAATGAGAATAAGAGAAGATTACCGATTTCAAAGTTAAACTAGGATGACTCACGAGATTCGTGTTACATGCCCTATTTTACATGATTTATGAGCTTTACATTTTATACTTATTCAGGCCATGTGAGTCATTACTTATTACATACATAATTTGATTAAAGAGTATTGATGTTGTTTTATATAAATGCATGCACCCCCACATACTCAGTATATTCCCAAGTGCTGATCCACATATACATCTATATGCTACATTGTCTTATAATGTAGGTTCAAGTGCTCAGTCTCAACCTCGTTAGTGACTTCTGAGTACCTTTATCTACATTCCTACAGTGGTGAGTCCTCATGGTTCGAGGACCTATCATCAGACATTTCAGTATTTGAGAGACTATTTATTACTTTCAGTTCATTTTAAGTCAGTTGGGGACCTGTCCCAACGACTCTCTAGTTCATGGATTAGTAGAGTCTTTGTCAGACTAGTTGTCAGATTGTAATTATGTTGTGAATTATAGTATTGTGGTCGTTTGGACCGAGTATTTTCTCCGTATCTCCCTTCATATGATATGACTCTGCTAGTGTTTAAATTATTTCATCTTGAAATGAGTATTATTAGTAGAAGCAGGCTCAAAGGGTTAACTTGGGGCTACTTGTAGCCTTAAGCACCGTGTGACGTCCTAGGAGGCTATTTCGGGTCGTTACAAACTTGGTATCAAAGCCTAATATTTTAAGGAGTCCTAGGGAGTCTGACAAGCCGTTTTAAGTAGAGTCTTGATCATTGGTGTGTAGCGCACCACATCTATGAGCAAGTGGCTACGAGAAATTTTAGGAAAAAGTTGTTTCTTCTTTTAGATTCTATTGTACCTACAGTTATCCCTCTTATCTAATAATTTATGCTCTTCTATTTTAGAAAATGCCTCTCCGAAGAGCAAATGCCCATAGGAATGATGATGAGTAACCCCCACCTGTTGATTCTTTGAATGAGACTGTGTCTCATGCCATGTTTTGGGTGTCCTTTTAGGTGTTAGCCCAATCAGTCACCGCCAATGTTCGGGCTAATAACCAAGATGCAGTTGCTAATCAGCAAGAAAGTGATGTAGCTGCGGCTAGGATTCGTGATTTTATGCGGATGAATCCGCCATAGTTTTATGGGTCTAAGGCAAATGAGGACCCACAGTTGTACCTTGAGAAGGTGAGAAAAATCACATAAGTGATGCATTTTTCTGAGTAAGAAAGTATTAAGTTGGTGTCTTACAGGTTGAAGGACATTTCTTATGACTGGGTTGTATTATGGAGGAAGGGTAGAGGTGATAATGCTGCTCCTATGACTTAACAAGTATTTCAAGATGCATTCTTGGACAAGTTCTTTCCGCTTAAGATGAGGGAGGCAAAGATTGAGGAGTTTATGAACTTGAGGCAGGGCTCCATAACTGTTAAAGAGTACTTCTTGAAGTTCAACCAATTGGCCAAGTATGCTCTTGATTTGATTTCTGACACCTGGCTAGTATGAGAAAGTTCGTGATTGGTGTTTCTTGGTTGGTACTGAAGGAGTGTAGGACTGCGATGCTGTATAGGGATATGGATCTGGCTAGTTTGGTAATGCATGCCCAACAAATAGAGGCAGATAAGATTAGAGAGAAATAGAGTGAGGGGTAATAAGAGGGCTAGATCTGAGCCGCATGAGTTTAGCCAGCCTAAGTTCTATGGAGGGAACCACCCTCAGTTTTAGAGACGACTGTCTATGCCAGCGCCTTCATCAACTAGTGCTCCCATGCCTAGAGGCAAACAGGAGCAAGGAGGAAGGTCTTTTATGTCTAGGTCGTAGAATTGTGTTGGCAACAGGCCCCGTTATCCTCCTTGTGCTAAGTGTGGTAGGGATCATCTCGGTGAGTGTTTTATAGATTTGAAGGGCTATTTTGGTTATGGCAAATAGGGCCTCATACTTAGAGATTGTCCTCATGATAGACAGAGAAACAGAGATGCCCGACCTCAGGCACATGCTACTAGTGCACCAACTTTTGTACCCCATCCCGCCCCTGATCGAGGTGCTTTATCTAGCACTGCTGGCGTTCAGTGCCAAAACAGATTCTATACCTTACTATCTCGTCAGGAGCAGGAGAACTCTCCTGATGTTGTTATCGGTATGCTCTGTGTATTTTGATTTGATATATATGTGTTGTTGGACCCCAGGTTAAATCTCTCTTATATGACCCATTTGTAGCTGTAAATTTCAAAATGAGTCCTGAAAAAATTTTTGTGACCTTCCTAGTTTCTACACTGGTAGGGGAGTCAGTTATTGCTAAACAAGTGTATAGCAATTGTTCTGTTACTGTTCTTTATAGAGTCATACTTTCGGATTTGATAGAATTAGACATGGTGGATTTTGACCTTATTCTGGGTATGGATTAGCTTTATTCTTGTTATGCATCTATAGACTGTCGTACCTGTATGGTCAAGTTTCAGTTTCCTGATAAACCAGCTTTTGAGTGGTCCAGGAGTTTGGTATCTCCGAAGAGTCATTTCATCTCCTATCTCAAAGCCAAAAAGCTAATATCCAAGGGTTGTATCTATCATCTAGTTAGAGTCAAAGACACTAAGTCCAAGGCTCCAACTATTCAATCAGTCGATATTGTTAATGAGTTTCCAGATATATTTTTGGAAGATCTACCAGGGGTACCTCCCAATAGGGAGATAGAATTTGGGATTGACCTTCTTCCCGATACTCAACCTATTTCTATTCTACCAAATCGTATGGCACCTGCAGAGCTTAAGGAGTTGAAAGAATAGCTCAAAGATCTTTTAGACAAATGTTTCATTAGGCCCAATATTTCTTCTTGGGGCGTACCTGTCTTATTTGTGCGAAAGAAAGATGGTTCTTTGCATATGTGCATTGACTATCGTCAGCTTAACAAGGTCATAGTAAAAAAAATAAGTATCCTCTTTCGAGAATTGATGACTTGTTTGATCAGTTGCAAGGTGCAAGCTATTTCTCCAAGATAGACCTTAGATTCGGCTATCATCAACTTAAAGTGAGGGAATGTGATATTTCAAAGACAGCTTTCCAAACCCGCTATGGTCACTTTGAGTTTCTAGTCATGTTTTTTGAGCTAACCAATACCCCAGCGGCCTTCATGGACCTCATAAATCAAGTATTCAAGCAATATCTGAATATGTTTGTCATAGTGTTCATAGATGACATCTTTGTGTACTCCCATAATGAGAGTGACCATGCGAATCACCTTAAAATTGTGTTGCAAACTCTTAGAGATCACTAGTTGTTCTCCAAATTCAGTAAGTGTGAATTTTGGCTAAGGTCTGTAGCCTTTCTAGGTCATGTTGTTTCAGTCGAAGGTATTAGAGTTGATCCCTAAAAGACAAAAGCTATGAGAAATTGGCCTAGACCTATCTCCCTGTTTGACATTAGAAGTTTCTTGGGTTTAGCGAGCTACTACCATCATTTTATTGAAGGTTTCTCTTCTATTGCGTCTCCCATGACCTGGTTGACTCAAAATAAAGTTAAGTTCCATTGGTCAGATTCCTATGAGAAGAGTTTTCTGGAGTTGAAGACTCGACTTACTTCATCCCCTGTGTTGACTTTGCCTGATGGTACAGATGGTTTTATGGTGTATTATGATGCCTCTAGAGTTGGCTTGGGTTGTGCATTGATGTAAAAAGGTAAGGTTATAGCCTATGCCTCTAGACAGTTGAAGCCGCATGAAAAGAACTACCCAACCCATGATCTTGAATTAGCTGTTGTGGTCTTTGCTTTGAAAATTTGGAGACATTATCTTTATGGTGTCCATGTTAATGTGTTTACTTATCATAAGAGCCTGCAATATGTGTTTACTTAGAGGGAGTTGAATCTTAGGAAGAGGAGGTGGTTAGAGTTATTAAAAGACTATGATATGAGTGTGTTGTATCACCTGGGCAAGGCCAATTTAGTGGCGAATGCCCTTATTAGATTGTCTATGGGTAGTGTTGCTCATGTAGAGGAAGGTAAGAAAGAGTTAGCTCGTGATGTGCATTGTTTGGTTAGTTTGGGTGTTAGTTTTCTTGATTCAGCTGAGGAAAGTACTTTAGTATAGTGTAGTTCCGAATCCTCTTTAGTTTTGGAAGTAAAGGAGAAGCAAGATAGAGATCCTAGTTTGGTCAGACTGAAGGAGTCAGTTAAGGACCAAAAGGTAGAGGTTTTCTCCCAAGGGGGAGATGGCGGGTTGAGATTGCGGGGTAGATTGTGCGTTTCATGTGTTGATGATTTGAGGCACAGGATTATGGCTGAAGCGCATGGCGCACGGTATTCTATTCATCCCAGCGCTACCAAGAAGTACCTCGACTTGTGGGAGATCTATTGGTGGAATGGTATAAAGAAGGATATAGCCGAGTTTGTAGCAACATGTGCAATGTGCCAATGGGTTAAGGTAGAGCCCAAAGATCTGCTGGTTTAATGTAACAGTTTGGTATACCCATTTGGAAGTGGGAGGTGGTAAATATGGATTTCGTGACCGGGTTACCTCTTTCGCATCATCATCATGATTTTTTTGGGTTGTTGTGGATATGCTGACTAAGTCCACACATTTTTTGCCCATGCACACATCTTATACAGCTGAGGATTATACTAGATTGTATATCCAGGAGTTAGTCAGGCTGCATGGAGTTCCCTCATCCATCATTTCGGATAGGGTCACCCAATTTACTTCTCAGTTTTGGAGGGCATTTCAGCAGGGTTTGGGTACCCAAGTTCTTTTGAGTTTCGCTTTTTATCCGCAGATAGATGGTCAGGCTGAGAGGACCATTCAGACCTTGGAATACATATTGAGGGCATGTGCTCTTAATTTCAAGGGTAGTTGGGATGAGCACTTGCCATTGATATAATTTTCCTATAACAATAGTTACCATGCTAGCATCGAGATGGCACCATTTGAGGCCTTGTATGGTAGGATATGTAGATCACCTATAGGTTGGTTTGAAGTGGGAGAAGCTGCCGTGATTGGGCCTGATGCAGTGTTTGAAGCTATAGAGAAAGTTAAGTTGATTGGAGAAAGGTTGAAGATAGCTCAGACTCGTCAAAGGTCTTACGTCGATGTGAGAAGAAGAGAACTTGAGTTTGAGGTAGGTGATTTGGTACACTTGAAGATTTCACCCATGAAAGGGGTGAAGAGGTTAGGTAAAAAGGGAAATCTTAGTCCCCGTTATGTTGGTCCGTATAGAGTTTTGAGCCGTGTTGGTAAAGTAGCTTATGAGGTTGAGTTGCCCGCAGAGTTGTCAGGTGTTCATCCTATTTTTCATGTCTCCATGCTTAAAAAGCATATTGGTGATTCTGTTGTAGTAGATCCCTCAGAGAGTGCTGATATTTAGAATAGTCTTTCATTCGATGAGATTCCTGTTGAGATCCTAGATTTTCAGATCCGTAGACTAAGGAATAAAGAGGTTCCCTTAGTCAAAGTTTTGTGGTAGAACCAAACAGTTGAAGACGCTACTTGGGAGCCAGAAGCAGACATGCGAGTCAAGTACCCGCACCTCTTTTTTGCGAGTTCAAATCAATTCGAAGGTATTATTCTTCCTAAATCTAGCCCTTCTAATCTAAATTTCAGCTATATGTATATGTTCTTGCAATTTCTGAGGCCTTCGAGAGTTTAGAGAGATGTTGAACCCGTTTTAGCAACTTTCTTCAGCTATGTGTACTTTATTTTTCGTGTTCCTAGTCTAACTAGCAACATTTAAGGATGAATGTTTCCAAGGGAAACATATTGTAAGACCCGCAAAGTTTCCTCATAGTTTGAGCCTTAGAGCGTGTCAAGCAAAGTGTAATTCCGACCCTAAAAGATTGAGAAGTGACTTCCTAAGTGATTGGTGTTTAAACCAAATAAAATTTTCTTAAATTTGACTTTTTGTCATGTAGATAATTGAATTAGCTTTCCAATGATACCAATTTCATCCAAATCCGGTATCGGGGTGAGATTATGTCCGTTTTACTGAGAGTTGTCGGAATCGCCCAGGTGTGATGGATGATTCTACGGACTTTCGAGTCTGCGATGGACCGTTGCTCGGCCCATCGAAACCAAGGCAGTAACTCTCTTTTCTGGCCCAAGTGCAATGGCTAAGATGATGGACTGTCAAGGCTGCGATGGACCGTCGTTGGGACTATTGCGCTCAGGCAGTGTGGCATCATCCTGGCCAATGTGCGATGGATAATCTGACGGACCATCAGGCTAAGCGATGGACCGTCGCTTCGACTGTCACACTGAGGCAGTATGTTCTTTTTCTGACCAGCATACGACGGATGACTCGACGGACCGTCAGGCTAGCGACGGACCGTCGCTTCAACCATCGCAGCCCCCATTCAGTATTTTTAAGTCCTTTTTAAAGGGGATTTTGGGTCTTTTCTCTTTTAATCATCAAATATATTTCAAACGAACTTAATAGCCTCATTATCTCCCCAAACATCCAAAGGCTAGGCTTTCTCCCTCAAGAGCAAATCTAAAACCCTTCCCCAAGAAATCCAAGAACTCACCATGGATTCTACAAATTGAGTTGAGATTTGAGTTCCCCTAGTTCAAAGGTTGTAAGAACCCTCTCTCAAGAATAAGAAGAAAAGTTTAGAGCAATCTCTTTCATCCAATTTCATAATCTAAGGTATGTGGGATTTTGAACAAGGGTAATCCTTTCATCCTTGTGCTGAAAGGCTTATTTAAACTATAATTTTTTGCAATCGAAGAGATTTTACATGAATTTGAATTAGGACTTTTCACTTATTATTATTGATTGCAATATTTTGATGTTTCTCATGAATTGAGAGTCTAATGGCATGATTTTCACATGTTTCCTTGAGAAATTGCAGCTGGGTCTATACCCATGATTTTAATCCTTCAGAAATTAATAGTTGAAATGTTTGAGATATTGAAGTATATGAGTATGTTGAGATTTTGAGACAAATTGCTGAAATTTCCAGATTTCTACATGAGTTATGAATCTAGATGCTATCTATTATGCTTTTGATGAGTTTTAACTTTGAGATAGAATTATGGGTTATTGAGCCCTACTTGAGATTTGCAATTTTACGAACTCTTGTGCTATAAGCACCCATGATTTGAGTATTCTGAGATTATTGAGAAATGTTTTGACCTAATGGTGATGGAGTTTTGAAATCCACTTCACTACATGAGATAACAGATTTGATTATTGGGTTCTTGATGAACCATGAAACTATTTTAAAGTGGATTTTCATGAGATGAGCGAGATAAACTAATGGGAGTAGTATTTAGCATTGAGTTGGGTATGTTACTACGGTTTCTTACTCCAGAACTACGTGCCACCGTAGGTTTGAGATTTTGGGCCTAAGGCCAAGATATGGGGCCCGAGGCTGAGATAAGTGATCACTGAATTGAGGTTATATTTCCTGGCAAGAGTATGATGCTCCTCCCCAACTGAATTGAGATAATAAGTCTTTCTCTAATTATTTACTGAAGATTTCTCATGTTTTACTTGCAACTAGAGTAATAATCAGCTCTCTTTCACTCTTTTCTCAACTACAATAGTACTCTGCTTCCCATGTTCGTTCGGTCGTTTTCCACCATCTCTTCAACACCATTTTTATTTTGCTCTAATCTAAACCAAAACCTCGAATCTGAAACAAAATGGGATAGATTTATTGGCCAATGCTACTCAAATTTGTTGATTAAAGTTTGTTGGTTAAAGCTACTCATCTCTTCAACAAATCTATGCTTGAAATTCTTAGGTTTTCTCAAATTTTGTGCTCCATAAGGTAAGTGGTCAAAATCCGTTTGGGTGTTTTTGGATTAAAATTTTGTTTAACCCAATTATTAGATTTGAAGATAAATATTTTATTCCAAAGTTTATGCTGGGTATTTTTTTTAATTCAAAGGTATGTATTTTTGGGCCATCGTAGATATGTGCACACTGTTAAATCAGAAGAAAGTTCTCAAAAAATATCATTGATTTCTCACGACACAAACAATTTTGTCCATTTTGCTCGCACATTATCGGAGAGAGTAGCGATAGAGGTTAACGTAAGAAGTGTCACTGGAAGATGCACCTACCCTAAGCTATAACTTATTTCAGTGGCATAACTTAACCTTTATCCCAAAAAAAAAGTAAAAACCAATGGCGTTCCCATTATGTGGGTTTTTTCTTATGCTAGTCAATTCCTAGTAATAGACATCAAGATGTGTTTGAATTTATCATCCATATGAGTTATAACAGATCTTAGCTGCCTTACTGTTTGTTCAATACGGTGACAAACAAAAGCAGATAAATTTCCTATCATTTTAGCTGCCTTGCTAGTTTTTCAATGTTATTTTCCTTATTAAATGACGCAAGTTGTGTGTTGCGACATGAACTATCATAATACCATTGCAACATGAACTATCATAGTTTTCTTATGTTTGTCTTCATCCTTTTATGTTTCAATCTCTCTGTGTTTCTTTCTATGTTAGATGAAATAATCGCACGATATGATATGAACTTGTGTTGAGTTACCCTGGCTTTAGTTAGATACAAGAAGGTGTATCTTAGAAATTCTACTTGAAGTTGGTGTGGATTTAACTATCTTGTATTTATTTTGATTATTTTCATACTTGTATCTTTAATTAATTAATTGATTTATTTTAATGATATAAAAACTAGGGATGGATAAAAGTTGGTTGAATATCTCGAACATAGCTGACCAAAGATATAGAGATGGAGTAGATAGCTTTCTTAATTGGGCATTCAATCAATCTAGGGTGAACACTATTATTCGATGTCCTTGTAAGGAGTGTAGAACCACAGTGTTCAAGCTGAGAATTGATGTACGACTACACTTGTTGAATAATGTCTTCTGGGCTTCCTATAAAGTGTGGGAATATCATGGAGAAGTGTTGGATAGGGTTGAAAGTTCTAATGTTGCAGGTAGTGAAGAAGTAGAAGATGATGATGTTATTGAAATGATTCATGATGGTTGTGGATATACAAATATGCATGATACTACTAATTCTCGGGAGGGCAATGAAGATCCAAATGTGCATGCAACAAAGTTTTACAGATTATTAGAAGATGCTTAGACAGAACTTTATCCGGGTTGTACAAAAGTATCAAAATTGTCTTTTGTTGTTAAATTAGTTCACTTGAAGTTCCTTAACCATTGGAGCAACAAATTGATGGATGAGTTATTGAACTTCTTTAAAGATGTTCTCCCTGAGTGTTCATTTGTACCCAAGTCTTTCTATGAAGCAAAGAAAGTTCTTTTTGATCTCGGCTTGGGGTACACCAAAATTGATGCATGTAAGAATGCTTGTATATTATATTGGCGCAATTATGAGAATTTACAATTATGTCCAAAGTGTAGTGAATCTCGATGGAAGGCAGAAGAACATAAAGGCAAGAAAGTAGCTCATAAAGTATTGTGGCATTTTCCAATTAAACCAAGACTTTAAAGATTGTACATGGCAAAAGAGACGGCAAAAAAGATGAGGTGGCACAAAGAGGAAAATATTGATGATGGTGTCATGCGACATCCATTCGACTTAATTGAATGGAAATCCTTTGATGAGCGCCATCCTACCTTTTCAGCTGACTTAAGAAATATTCGATTAGGTTTAGCAAGTGATGGGTTCCAACCTAATGATAATATGAGTTCCAATTATAGTATTTGGCCCGTCGTGCTAGCTACATATAATTTTTCACCATGGGATTGCATGAAAAGTTCATATTTCATGATGACTCTTCTTATTCTGGGCCATAAATGTCCAGGTAATGATATTGATATATACTTACAACCAATGATTGAAGAGCTGAATGAATTATGGAATGGGTACTCCAAAATCTAATTTTCTTATGCGTGTTGCTCTCATGTGGACGATTAATGACTTTCTTGCATATAGTAACCTTTCAGGATGGTCAACCAAAGATAAGTTTGCATGCCCCTGTTGCCATAAAGATATACATTTAATTTCCTTACATAATAAGTTGTGTTATATGGGTCATCACAGTTTTCTTCCTATAAACCATCCATGGCATAGAAATAGAGTTTTATTTGATGGAAAAGTTGAAATGGGGGTTGCACCTATTCCTTTAATTGGTGTTGAAGCACTTGTGCAATTACATGATTTAGGTAATGTGACTTTTGGTAAAGGCCAAAAAAGAAAGCGTAATGTATGCAATGATGCTTATAATTGGAAGAAGAAAAGTATATTTTTTGAATTGTCTTATTGGGATGGTCATTACCTGTGACATAACCTTGATCTGATGCACATAGAAAGAAATTTGTCTGAATGTTTTTTATCAACAATAATGAATATGGTTGGAAAGACAAAGGACACATTGAAAAGTAGATATGATTTGCTGGACCTTGGAATTGGGCAAAGTTTGCATCCAATTAAGGATGGAGATAATATTTTTTTACCTACGGCATGCTATACTTTGTCCCTTGAAGAGAAGTTGAAGTTATGCAACTTCTTAGCTAATTTGAAAGTTCCAGATGCCTTTTCATCAAATATCTCTAGGTGTGTTAACGTACTTGAGAAAAAGATACATGGATTGAAGTGTCATGATCATCATGTATTATTGCAAGATATTTTACCAATAGCAATACGTGGTTTATTGCCTAAGGAAGTTTGTGAACCAATTATTGCCTTAGGCAAATTTTTCAAGAATCTATATTCTAAATGCCTGACAATTGAAGATCTTGATATCTTAGAAGATGAAATTCCTATCATATTGTGCAAACTTCAAATGGTTTTTCCTCCGGCGTTTTTTGATATCATGATTCATTTTCCAATTCACTTGGCAAGAGAGGAAAAACTCGGTGGACCCGTTCAATGTCGTAACATGTATCCTTTTGAAAGGTATTGTATCATTCAAAAATTTAATTGTTGATATATATAATATGTGATATTCTATAATTATATAAGTGAGATATCTTTATATAGGTATTTGGAAGAACTTAAAGCATATAATCGCAACAAAGGTCGTCTAGAAGGTTCAATTACTGAAGGGTATTTGGCAGAGGAAAGCCTTACATTTCGTTCACGATATTTAAAGAACATCTCAACTAAGTTTAATAAATCAACTAAAAATGATGATGAATCTGTGTCAAATGGTGAGATGTCTATCTTTAAACACTATGGACAAACAAAAGGGGCTTTAGATGGAGGAAATATTCTACCTTATGATGAGTTCAATCAAGCATGTATTTATATGCTTGAAAATTGTGAAGAGATTTCACAATACAGGGAGTAAGTGTATTACTAGTTCTAATATAATTTGTCATTAATATAATTCAGTCAATCTTAACTAACACAAATTATAGGGAATACATGAGACAGATTGAAGCAGAAGGTTCAACGCATGCTCATATAGTGCATAACAATGGATTTATGGATTGGTTTCGTACACACGTAGGTTTCTACTTAAATGAATCAATAAATATTAGTATTTTTCAGTGTTTTGACACTAGTCATAATAGTGTTGCTTGTTTTTGTAGATATTTTTACTATCTTCACAAGGTTGTGCAAATGATGATATCATAAGTCTAGCTGTTGGTCCAAAACCATTGGTACATCGATATTCAACATGTATGGTCAATGGGTTTAGATTTCAAACAAAAGATATTATGAGAAAAACACAGAACAGTGGAGTTCTTGTGAGAGTAGATGTTTCAGACTCTAATAAGGAGTATTATGGTGTATTAGAGGATATCTTTGAGTTGCGTTATATTGGAAATAGAAAAGTTCATCTATTCAAGTGTCATTGGTGGGATGTGGCACGGCTAGTAAGAGGATATAAGATTGATAAATATGGTTTTACAAGTGTGAATACTCAATGTGTGTTGAATACAAATGAGTCATTTGTGTTGGCATCTTAGTCTGAACAAGTCTTCTACTTGAATGATTTGGTCGATAAAGATTGGCTTATTGTTGTAACTACTAATCCTCATGACCTTTTTAATGTGCCTGAAGTTGAAAGAGAAGCATCATTGAATGATGAAGTTTATCAACAAGATGAAGTTGAAGATATTTTGTGTGGAAAAAATCTAGAAACTAATATTGAGATATCTTTGCATAGGGATGATGTTGAAGCAGAAACTATTTTACGAACCCATGCGTAAGTAAATGAGGAAGATGGTTTCATTAATGACAATGATACTGACTTTTCAGCCAATGAAGAAAGTGAAGAAGAGTTTCTTGATGATAATGATGGAGAAGACAGTGATATATCCTGCTGAAGATTGAAGAGAAGTTCTTCATATTTTGTGCACTTATTAGGATGACATTTGTTTTGAGAAGTTATTAATAGGCTGATATGTGGTGTTTTGTGTTCTTAAGATGACATCTTGTATTTTATGTTCTTATTATGATACCTTGTATTTGGCGTTGTTTTGCTCGCAACTTTTATTTGTAACTGAAATTAGTGTTTGAGTAGATTCAATAATTTTAATAGTTCAACAAACTGTTTGATATTCTATAATTATTAGATTTGATGTTTTATTTTATAAATAGATATTTTCCTCGACAGTAGATATATATTTTGTCAAAAGTGGAAGAGGAGGTACGGGACGTGGACATGGACGTGGCATCTTTCCAGAATGTGTAAGTTCTGAAACAACATGTCATCCACAAATACAACCAATAGGAGTTATTGTGCCTTCTTTGGAGGCTAGATAGTCATCTAGTCCAAGCCAAGGACCTCTACAAATAGAACAAATGTCAAGTGGCCCTGTCCAAAGGATATCCCCAGAGACATAATCATCGAGAAATTTAGATGAAATATACGACTTAGTGTAGAGGCTGAAACTAGTGCAGGTTAGTTCACGATTAACTTCCCTTCTTATTAATTCATAACATATACATAAGCCTTATCGAGGCTAGTTCGTTTACGTTGGTGAGTATGGCACCTGTAACTTAATTTGAAGGAAAAGGGAAGAAAATTGGCAGATCACTGCCTTATTTTAATTTCTTTTGTTCCCACTCCATCACATGATTAGCTTCCCTTCCAATTAATTTATAAAATATACATAAGCACCGTTGAGGCTAGTTCATTTACGTTGGTGAGTATGGCACTTGTAACTTAATTTGAAGGAAAAGGGAAGACAATTGGTAGATCACTGCCTCAATCGGTAGATCACTGCCTCAATCGGTAGATCACTGCCTTATTTCAGTTTCTTTTGTTCCCACTCTGCCACATGATTAACTTCCCTTCTTATTAATTCATAACATATACATAAGCACCGTCGAGGCTAGTTCGTTTATGTAAATGAGTATGGCACTTGTAACTTAATTTGAAGGAAAAAGGAAGACAATAGGCAAATCACTGCCTTATTTTAGTTTCTTTTGTTCTCACTCCGCCATATGATTAACTTCTTTTCTTATTAATTCCTAACATATACATAAGAATCGTCGTGTCATTTTTGTTCTTATTCTTGATCAATTTATTTGTATCGAATGAGGCCTATCTTTGGCATTGGGTGAACGTTAGTGCATCTATGAGGTTCCTATTAGTCTAGATTATTAAATGTCATTCTTTAAAAACCCTGTCCTTCTACAAATCATAGAAAATAGAGAATGTTGTTTGCCAATTATGCTGGAAATTGTACATTAGTTGGTGTTATGCATATAAATTTTGTATATTAGTTGGTGTTATGCAGATAAAGTATTGCGCTTCTTGTGTGCATCTTCATTTTATTTTATTTGCACTTACTCTATATTGTGGAAGCTGGTGCCATTGCAGTTAGACGTGTAGGCAAAGAAGATTTGCGTCATATTGACAAGGCAACTGGTGCAACTGTGGTATGTTCACTAGACTGGTCTTGGAATTTTCTTCTGCTTTTTTGTTTTTCTTGGTTCATAGCAATTCCTTCCTATTACTCAAAATCAAACTTGGCTTTTTCCCATTTTACTCTGTTCCAAACTACCAACCTTTTGGTTTGATGTGGAGTGCTCTTCCAACTGAGCAACCCTGCCTCATCTTGTTATTTCAAAATTATCTTTAATATTTTAGTACTAATCAGATCATGAATGCTGAAAAAGATGCAATTTGTATGGACCATTCTATCATGCAATTTGCATAGTTTGATCCCCAAAGAAATACCTATAACCTGCAATAGAATTACTTTATGGAACTCTCTTTTATCTTTGATAATGTAAGATGAACAAGGAGTGTCATATGAAGTTAGAGATTTCTACTTGAATGGAGATAGGATCAAGAAGTTTGGCTAGAACCAACTTTAAGTGAGTTTCTGAATGGTTTATCAATTGTTAGAGTAACTAGAGTGTCCAGATGTCTCATCTTCTAACTGTTTAACCAAAAGATTTTTTTTCAAAATGTCTCCTCTTTAGACATCTTAACTCAGGGGTCTATCGGAAACAACCTCTCTACTTCTTCGGAGGTAGCGGTATGGACTGCATACATCTTACCCTCCCCAGACCCACTACGTGGGAATGCACTGGGTTTGTTGTTGTTGTTGTAATTTAGGCCATATACATGTAATACTAAAAGCATTGAAATTGGTTTAAGTTGAAGATAGTAGTTCAATGTGAGTTGCAGCACTATCCTGAATACAAACCAACTCTATAGTTCATATTTCACGTCAAGAATATCAAAGATATACACTACTATTGCTAGAAAAACTCAATACAAAATAATTAGTACTATGTGAAATCTACTACTGAGATAACATCCGATGCTTAATAGTTTAGCAACTGTTAGCGAACTTCTAATCTGATCGAACTGCTCCCTGATTGTAAATTTTGTAGAGGTGAGGTTTTCTGAATCAACTGCCATATTTTTTGACAATATTAATTCTTTTGTGAGTTAAGATAATTAGAGAAGGATCATTATTCATTGTTCTTCTTTAATGACTCTTTACTTATGTATATAAAAGATTGTTTTAAGAATAAGAGTCTAGGTATTATGGAGTTTTTATTTCACATGCTTACCTTGGAAATTAGATTGTTCCTTTCATGTGGTATGGCACAAAATGAGTTAAGCTTGATTGAAGAACCACACAGTGAATTTAGGGGTACTTGTGTAATCCTTAATGGTAACTTGCTAAAATAATATGGTGTTTTTTGATCATTTTCTCTTTTTGGGATTGAAATACTAGAGAATCATCTTTGCACTGTAAGAAGAGTACTTACCATTTACTTTCATTTATTTGTTGGTAGTTAGTTACAGTTATAAGGAGAGTTTTATATAAAAATTTAAAAGATAGGGGTTATATGTAATAATAATAAAAATTGGAATTGGAGTTGGAAAATTGTGATAACACCAAAAACATGTTTTCCATCATAACATCAATTATATGAGGAGGGCATGTTGTATCTTCTTTTAAATAATAATATATTTTCTTTATTTGCAGTTTCTCACATCAATAAAAGGAAAGGAAGAGGGAAATAAAAATCTAAAACTATGGATTTTAAGATTAAACATGGAGGAAAAATTAAAATTATGATTCTAGATGACATTGATAGAGCTGTAGGTTCTGGAGCTAGAGATATTGTCAATTACTATGGTTGGATCATGAGAACCACTATCTCATTTTGAGATGGAAATTGGCTTATTACCTTCCCGATGTACTATCATTTATGTTCAGTATATTATGTATGGATATAAATGTTAATGTATTATTATAAGGACAGCTTCATCAACTTGTCGTTGAACAACAGTCAGAAGAGATCTAGAATCCCATGATTAGCGATGAGATTTTATCTTTGGTTCTTGGGGTAAGATCAGGATATGTTCAGGGAAAAGGACATGGGAAGAAGCCTCCTAAAAAGAGTCAAATACAACAAGCAAACATAGAGGTCAGCGTATCTTCAGCGGTAGAAAGTACGCGTCAAGAAATGCAACTTGACATGGAAAGAAGGTTGCAAAAAGAGCGTGAACAAATGGCAGCCGACTTGAAAAGAGAAATGGATTAAGATTTGCAAAAGAAACTGGAAGAGGAATGTGAAAACATGAAAGGAGAAGTAGAAAAAATGGTTGCTCTCATGGCTGGAATGCAATAGGTATTTTCTTGACTAGAATTCATTTTTTACATTGTAATGACTTCAACTGTTGTGTTATCACTATTGCTTCATTAAGTTATTATCCAACCTGAGTGATCCATTTTCAACCGTTCTATGACTTGAACCTAGAAACCAAGCACATGCCATGAAAAGCACCAATAACATCTAGTCCTATGTTACGCATCTATTCGAATGGATTGTGACATGCTTACCCGTTATAACAACTGACTTTTAATATAAGTAGTTCAGATACATAAATGATAGATGCATGTAAGAAGCTACCAGTCAATGCTAGAGAATGATATCCCACGTGATTTGCATAGTGAAAATCATGTAAAAAACTTGTAGATTATGTTCATAGAGTTGTTTTCGCGTAGTGAAAATCATGTAAAAATAGAGCTAATGATATTGATATATAAAGTTAAATTAATGTAAAGAATTAAGATATAAAAAAGGAAAAGAAAAAGGGGATTTAAATTTTGCCTTTCTAGATTCAGCAGTTAAGGTAAGCGAAAGCTGGTATGGATACCACGGTTATAAAAAAAGGGTGTTTTTGTTTATGTAGAAAAATTTTGTGTTACATATGATACAAGTCAAATGGCCACCTTAGCTTTCGATGACATCATTCGAAGTCAGTACGTGGGGCATCAAGATTTGGTCGTATTGAGGATATGGGATCCTACATGGAGGGGTCGATTAGAGTACACCAAAGAGCAATCCCGCATGTGGAAGATTGCTTGGAGCATTGAAGATTGAGGACTCACAATTTTGGGCCCTTCATTAAGGCATTTTGGTCGCTTAGCCTTATCCAAGTAACACTCCATGGCCTCTCCACCTCATTAAGGGTATTGGAGTTATTTTGTGTTCCATTATGTAATAAGGCTATATTAAATCTCTTTTAGGTCTTTTCATTTTACTTTATGAAAGATGAAAGATTGAAACACTTGAAATCCTCTCTCTTGAGAGTAGGCCACCTTAGTATAGTCTTAGTTAGGACTTGGAAAAGTCATCCTTAGTATAGGGATTGGAAAAGCGAATATTGTTCTTTGCTTGAAAATGGTGGATCTTGAGGTGAGTCGATTACCTTGGCGGTCACCGTAAGAGTGTGGTTTTGATTATTACATTCATTAGGGGTTAATGTTGAAATATACTTTGTTCTTAATCTTGTAATAATCTTGGTCTCACTATCTATCCTTTCATTATTTTGCAAATCGGTGTGTTTTTGTGTTTATCATCTTGTATCCCTTTGTGTTGCTTATTCTTCTCACGTTTTGTGGACAGTTTTGGCATCTTGGTGGACTGATTTGTATCAACACATATGAACAGTGTTCTGCTTCTCAGAAATATCTCAATGGTTGTACATAGTTTCTTGGAGCAATCCTGCCCCTATTCTTTTTCTGTATTCTTTCTCTAGTACCTACCTTTTGATGTCATTTAACTCTCTATTTCTACTGCATCTTCAAGTGCATTTCCCACCTTATGTTGCATTCTTAAATTTCTTTTTTTGTGTGTATTAGCACCTTTTGTTTGCCATAATTATTTCTAATCTTGTTCAATCTTCTGTCATCCCATCCATCTTATTTTGTGTAAAATTCAATCTCTTATAAGAAAATGATATTTACTTTTTTATTTATAGATTAGGCAAAAGCCTCTTAGTTTGAAGCTTTTTAGTAAATAAATTGATTTGGTACTTTTATAATGGCAGGCACATTCTTAAACAATGGGTTAACCAAGGAGGAACATGAAGGTGTAGAATGCATTTTTGATTTTTGATCATATGTATGAATATGATAAAATTGAAGCACTATGTCGTTCTTAACATATATGCAGTTGACTTCTTATTAAGGAATGTACTTATAATATTTGATTGGAGGATGATTTTGTAAAACACTATTGGATGTTTTTATTAGCTAATATTATTTGTAGTTCTTAAAATTTGTTGTCAATTTTGTAAAACACTATTGATATTGATTTTATGGCGAGAAAGGTCGTTACTAATGCCGAAGTTTTATTGGCAACAAACAAGTGGTCACAATTGATCTGCAGAAGTTTTAGTGGCGAACACAAGTAGTCACAATTGATGTACTGAAGTTTTAGTGGCGACAAACAGGTGGTCATAGTTGATGTGCTAAGTTTTAGTGGCGACAAACAGGTATTCACAATAAATGCGCAGAAGTTTTAGTGGCGACAATCAGATGGTTGCAATTGATATGCGGAAGTTTTAGTGGCAACAAATAGGTAGTCACAAAAGATGTACAGAAGTTTTAGTGCCGACAGAAAAGTGGTCACAATTAATGGTGATTTTGCGGCGACAAAGTCGCTGCTAATTCCGGTATATCAGTGGCGACCTATCCCCAAAATGTTTTGTCAAAATACATTTTGCAGCGTAATTGTATATCTTTTGTGGCGGTAATAGTCATCACAAATAATGTTTTATTATGGCGAGGATAATTTATCGCCACAAATAACCTTTAGTTGTGGAGAAATTACCGATAACCTAATTTTCGCTGCTAAAAATATTCAGCGGCAACTTTTGGTTCTTTTGCGGCTACTTTTGTCGCTACTAATACCCAGATTTCTTGTAGTGATGCTCCATTCTACATGATTCATGAACTTTACATTTTATACTTATTCAAGCCACGTGAGTTATTACTTATTGCATGCATGATTTGATTAAAGTGTGTTGATGTTGTTTTATATAAATGTATACACCCCCACATACTCAGTACATTCCCAAGTGTTGATCCATATATACGTCTATTTGCTACATTGTCTTATAATGTAGGCTCAGGTGCTCAGTCCCAGCCTCATCAGTGACTTCCGAGTGCCTCTGTCTACATTCCTACAGTGGTGAGTCCTCATGGTTCGAGGACAGATCGTCAGACATTTCAGCATTTGAGAGACTATGTTATTACTTTCAGTTCATTTCGAGTCAGTTGGGGACCTGTCCCAACGGCTCTCTAGTTCATAGATTAGTAAAGGCTTTGTCAGACTAGTTGTCAGATTGTGATTGTGTTGAGAATTCCAGTATTGTGGTCGTTTGGACTGAGTATTTTCTCCATATCTCCCTTTATATGATATGACTATGCTAGTGTTTGAATTATTTCATCTTAAAATAAGTATTATTAGTAGAAACAGGCTCAAAGGGTTAACTTGGGGCTACTGTAGCCTTAAGCACCGTGTGATGTCCCGAGAGGCGATTTTGGGTCATTACTGGTGAAATTGCATAACTTTACTGAAAAAAGGACAATTGTGAACTGGGTCTATGGTGCGATGCACCATTATCGTAGAGTAATACTGGAAATTGACAATTGCCATTTGGCTGTCCTCCGCGATGTGCTAACGTGCCATTTGGCACACTGTCTTATAAAAATGGCTCTAACTCTTCACCGGGGTATCAAATTTGGGAAAATTTTATATCATTGGAAAGCTGACTAAATTTCCTACGCAATGATAGGCTCTAAACTAAAAAATACTGAGTATTTTAAAAATTTATATGAAATAACTCATGTACTGAGAGTTAAATTAAGCTACGAAAATATGAGGTATATTTTTCAGGCAATAGGTATGAATAGGAGTACCCCGTTTCGTACATATTCAATTCTATTGCTAAAAAATTAGTGAAAAGTTTAGGAAGAGGCATGCATTTGTCAGTAGTTCAAATAGCAAATTTGTGCCTTGTGCAGAAAAGATCTTAAGGAATAATAAGAGTACTAGCGATTCCTTGTATTTGACTAATGCGAACAGGGATCTCGACCAATTCACCGTGTTTGGTAGTGGTGTTACTGCCAAGGTCAATCTCTTGTAGAAAACTTGTCCTTATAGGAAATAAGACTTCATGAAACTGCAGTGCAAACATGCAATAACTGCTTTGCGATCAAAAAGTGGGAGAAAGTGTAATTACTTTTAAAAGGTTGGTATTTATGTTATTTATACTAGATTAAAATTGTAGTTTTAGATTAAATTGAATAAAATATTTATATTTTATGTATAAATTATATATAAATACTTATAATATATATATAAAATTTATCGGTTCGGTTTGGTTATTTTCACAGTTTTTTTAAAGTAAAACCATAACCAAACCAAATAGCATCGGTTTTTTAAAATTTAAAACCAAACCTAACTAAACCAAACCAAACGTCGATTTTTTTAATCGGTTTACGGTTACACCCCTAGTAATAACTGCTATTTGTTAAAACATATGAGTTATGGGATGTATATCAAAAGAAAGAGAGTCAAAAGCATTAAGGGCATCGATGAAAGATTCAAGTCCAAAAGGAGGAGTAAGTGTTTAATATACAAGAAAGTTGGGTAAAAAAACCCACAAAAGAACCACATGTAGCATGGACAACAACTGTTAGATAGACTTTTTTTATTCGTTTGTAACTCAAGCCACTGTTTTAGAGGACCCCTGCATTTCTGTAGAATTTAATGTTCAGTTGTAATCGACTATATGCTTTGTTTATGGTAAACTATATAAATATATGATATATATTTTACTCGATCTATTAAATAATCATTAAAGGATATATGATTACTCATTAAACATATTATGCAGGTCTTGTTACTTCATATCACTCCAATTGATGCATTTAACCATCGTTTCCTATTCTCAATTAATTAAAAGCTGTGAACATATTTATTCACATAAAAAACAGTTGGTATACTGTAATACCCCATACTTTTCCTAACTTAATTTCTCTTCAAGACTGTTATGAGTTAGCTTAAAAAATGAGTAACATTTATTTCATGTGAAATTTTCCAGATTTAGACCTTCCATTGTTTGAAAATTGAATAAACTTTCCATCGATACCAATTTCGCCCAAATTCGATACTCGGATGAGAATTTATGGTGTTTTTAGTGTTGACTGTGTGCCATTTGAACAAGCACTATGTCGCGATGGAGGCTTAATTCCCATTCGTCAGATTCTAGTGGACCTCCATGATAAGCTCATATTGAGGTGAGGTCCAATTTCCCAATTGTCCATTTCCAGTAGGCCAACGTGATGGTACTGCATCACGATGATGGCCTAAATATCATTCCTAAGGAGCACCATGATTGCTCCACGTCGCGGTAAATTGCTAGTTCCCAATTGTCCTATTTCTAGTGAGCCACCACGATAGTGGCGCGTCGCGGTGGAATGCAAAGTTAGGGATTTTCCAGTTCCGATCAAAAATTAAAAAGGGCTCTTTGATCAATTCTCAAGCCCCCAATCCGTCCAAAACATAAGATTAAGCCAATTCTAAGCACTTTATGCTTATTTTTATTTATTCTCTCTCAAAAGAAAACCCTAGAACTCAAAAGTTTACTCTTCAAGAAATTAATTTCTACCATTGTTTCTCTAAGAAAGCTCAAAATTGAGGATTCCAAAATCAAGATAATCAAGAACTCATCTTTGTGAACTCAAATAGGAATCCAAAATTCAAGATTCTTCATCTAATCATCTACCAAGGTATGTGGGGTTTATGAACAAGGATCCTCTTTCATGCCTGCTCCCAAAACCAAGTTTTTATTTTAAATTTATTATTTTGAATGATTATACATGAGATTTAAATTGGGGTTCATACCAATTATTTCTAATTGCAAGATTATATAATTTCAAGTGTTTGAAAACTTGAATTGCAGGACTATTTTCATATTTACATGACTATTATAGTAAACTTCAGATTTTGAGTTGAATTATCATTTTTTTCATTATCAAGCATGATATTTATGATGTTTTGACATGAGATTGATGCATGGGTTACTATCCAAAGATTGAATATTATTATTTCAAGAAAGATTAAACTTCAAGCATCAGATGATCAGTTTACTTTTAGATTTTTAGTAAAGATTTAATCTTTTGATCCTCAGATAAGATTTGGAATCTGCTTTACAGACTTATCATAGATTGTAGAACTCAGAATAGCTTTACTTACAGATTGAATCAGATAAATACATAATTGGTTTTATAATAAACCCGTATGCTAGTTTTACAGTGGATTTCCAACAGAATAAGCATAGATTAAAAGGAGTAGTATTTAGCACCGAGCAGAAAGTGTGGGATTAGCGTGCCTTATTTTTCACAGAACTATATAGCCAACGTATGTACAAATTATCAGATTATTCCCATTTCTATATAGATGACAGTTACAGATGTGATCACTTAGCTTAGGTTTTACTCCTTGGCAAGAGTATGACACCTCTTCCCATCGTGAGGTTTTCTCTATAGTGGAACAAGATGTTGAACTCCATGTTAGCTCACATGGTTTATGTCGGTTAGAAGAACCTCCCTTGTAGAACAGTTTTAAAATAAATTCCCTAAAAGAAAAAGAAAAAGACTACAGAATGATCATAACAAAAAACCTTTTAGAAAACTAAGTGTGAAGGATCACAACTTTATTCAAATTATGCTTTACAGAAAGATATTAGCTACAGATTTTAGCTTTAAGATTTCAGATATAAAAGTGAGTCCTTTCTACACTTAGAAAGCATGATTTACAGACAGATCACTAGTACATCTCTTAGAATTAAATGTTATAACTCACTAGATTTACAAAATATGATTTACTATTCATGCTTACAGATTTTAATTTTACAGATATTCCAGCTTATGTGAGTCATTTACATTTAGCATGCATTATTTTATAAATTATGATGATAATTGATTTACTATTTTTACATATGCATTTCACCCCAATATACTCAGTACATCCTCAAAGTACTGATCCACATATATGTCTATGTGCTATATTATCTCATAATGTAGGTTCAAGTGCTCAGTTTTAGCAGCGTGGGTGATTTTCGAGCATCTCCATCTACATCCTACAATTGGTGAGTCCTCATAGTTTGAGGACTTAGTTATTCAAATTTTTAGCTTATCAGTTTAGATGATTCAATATTCTTTTCAGACAGTTTGAGTCAGCTGGGGGTTTGTCCCAGTGACTCTCTAGATAATAGTAGTAGAGGCTTATCAGACTGCTAGATTTGATTCAGACCCTTGATATTAGTATTTTTCAAAGATTATATTCAGATTATTCTCAGTTATTTTAGATGAATTTCAATATTTAGTATGACTTCTAAGTCTATGTTTTCCTTGTTATAAGGTTCAGACGTAATAGAAGGTAGACATGGTTTGCTTATGGCTACTCATAGTATTGAGCATTTTGTGATATCTTGGGGCTAGGTTTTGGGCTGTTATAAACATAATATCAAATCCTAAGGTTTATAATAGTCCTAGGGAGTCAGACAAGCTGCGTTACGTAGAGTCTTGATCATGGGTTTGAAGCGTGCCATATTTATGAGCAAGAGGCTATGGGACGTTATTAGAAAATCATCTCTTTATTTCATGATCTATCATGGTTACAATATCTCTATCTGCTTTTAACTCATGCTGTAACATGACAGTTGAATATGCCTCCTCGTCGAGCTAACGCCCACATAAATGATCACTATCCCGCCGATCCTCTGAATGAAAATGTATCCCATGATAAATTCAGGGCTACATATCAGGAATTGGCCCAGGTAGTGACCACTAATGTTCAGGGAAACCATCAGGCTACAGTCCCAGTTCAGCAGAATGGTGATTTAGCCACAGCCAGAATAAAAAACTTCATGAGGATGAATCCTCCAGAGTTATTTGGGTCGAAGGTAGGTGAGGACCCACAACTTTATTTAGATGAGATGAATAATATTGCCTAGATTATGCATTTTTTTTAGGAAGAAAGTTTAGAGTTGGAATACTATAGGTTAAAGAAAGTAGTGTATGAATGGGTAGTTATATGGAGGAATGGTAGAGGTGAGAATGCATCTTCTATGAGTTGGCAATTATTTTGAGATTCATTTCTAAATAGATTCTTTTCACATGAAATAAGAGAAGCTAAGATAGAAGAGTTTGTAACCTAAGGCAGGGATCAATGATAGTGAAGGAGTACTGCCTTAAGTTTAATCAGTTCTCTAAGTATGCTCCTAATATGATGGTTGATCTTAGGGCAAGTATGAGTAAGTTTGTTACTGGCGTATCTATCTTGGTATTCAAGAAGTGTAGGACTGCTATACTTATTGGAGATATAAAACTTGCTAGATTGATGATTCATACACAGTAGATTAAGGTAGAGAAGTTGAAGGGAAGAGAGAGCAGACATAAGAAGGCTAGAACTAGAAGTTGAGTATGGCTAGGCTAGGTCTCAAGGGGAAAATCATTCGCAGTTTCAAAATCGTTCATATATTCCAGCACCATCTTCAACTAGTGCTCCTACTCCTAGAGCTAGGCAGGAGCAGCGGATTAAGTCTTCTATGTACAGGTCTTACAATAGTATGAGTGGAAGACCCAGTTATTTTCTATGTGTTAAGTGTGGTAAGAATCACCTTGGTGAGTGTTTAGATGGACAGAAAGGTTGTTAAAGTTATGGTAAGTTAGGATACAAAATTAGAGAGTTTTCCTATGCTAAGCAGGGAAACAGAGATTTTCATCCCTGGACTCTGGCCACTAGTGCACCAATGCCTCTAGGCACCCAGTTCCTCCTCAGGATGTATCATCCAATACCGATGGCGGTCAGCGGTAGAATCAGTTTTATTCTTTACCAGCCCTTTAGGAGTAGGAGGATTTGCCAAATGTTGTCACTGGTATGCTTCGTTCCTCTCATCTTGATATTTATCTATTTTTAGACCTTGGGTCCATTTTTTCTTATGTGACCCCATTAGTTGTAGTCAATTTTGAAATAAGTCCTGAAAAGATCCCTGAGCCCTTCTTGGTTTCTACCCTAGTAGGTGAATCAGTTGTTGCCAAGAAGATTTATAGAAAATATCCTATCATTGTCCTTCATAAAATCATGTTAGCGAATTTAATAGAGTTAGATATAGTTGACTTTGACCTTATTCTTGGTATGGATTGGCTCCATTCCTGTTATGGATCCATAGATTGTCACACCCAAGTGGTGAAGTTTCAGTTTCCAGATGAGCCAGTCTTTGAGTGGAGAGGAAATTTAGTGTCTCCCAAATGTTATTTCATATCCTACTTAAAGCTAAAAAGTTAATTTCTAAAGGATGTATCTATCATCTAGTTAGAGTCAAGGACACTAAGTTTGAGACTCCAACAGTTCAGTCAGTCAGTGTAGTTATTGAGTTTCCTGATGTCTTTCTCAAAGATTTGCCAGGGGTACCTCCCGATAAGGAAATAGAATTCAGTATTGACCTTTTCCCTAACACTCAGCCTATCTCTGTTCCTCTTTATTGTATAGCTCTGTCTGAGCATAAGGAGTTACGAGAACAACTCAAAGATATTTTATATAAAGCTTTCATAAGGCCTAGTGTTTCTCCATGGGGCACTCCCGTCCTATTCGGGCAAAAGAAAGCTGGTTCTTTGCGAATGTGCATTGGCTATCGTCAGCTGAATAAAGTTACAGTCAAAAAAAATATCCTCTTTCTATATTGATGAATTATTTGATCAACTCCAAGGTGTACGCTACTTCTCCAAGATAGACCATAGATCCAGCTATCATCAGCTCAGAGTAAGAGAATGTGATATTCCAAAGACAGCTTTCAGAATCTGTTATGGTCATTTTGAGTTTCTAGTCATGTCCTTCGGACTAACAAATACCCCATCAGCCTTTATGGACTTGATGAACAGAGTGTTCAAACAGTATCTGGACACGTTTGTCATAGTCTTTATCGACGATATTCTTGTCTATTCTCGTAGTAAGGACAATCATGCAGACCACCTTAGAATTGTGTTGCAAACTCTTAGAGATCACCCGTTATTCGCCAAATTCAACAAGTGTAAATTTTGGCTAAGTTCAGTAGCTTTCCTTAGTCATATTATTTCCAGTGATGGTATTAGAGTTGATACCCAAAAGACAGAAGCAGTAAGAAATTAACCTAGACCTATCTCTCCATTGGATATTAGAAGTTTCTTGGGTTTAGCTGGCTATTACAGACATTTTATTGAGGGTTTCTCATCTATTTCATCTTTCATGTCTAGATTGACCCAAAATAAAGTTAAGTTTTAGTGGTCATATTCCTACGAGAAGATTTTTCAAGAGTTAAAGATTTATTCACTTCAGCCCCAGTTTTAGCATTACCTGATTGTACGGACAGTTTTGTGGTATATTGTGATACCTCTAGAATCGGTCTGGATTGTGTTTTGATATAGAGAGGTAAGGTCATAGACTATGCCTCTAGACAGCTTAAGCCTCATGAAAAGAATTACCCGACCATGATCTAGATTTAGCTGTTGTTGTGTTTGCTTTGAAAATATGGAGACACTATCTTTATGGGGTGCATGTTGATGTGTTTATGGATAAAAAAAGTTTGCAGTATGTGTTTACTCAAAGGGAGTTGAATCTTCTTCAGAGAAGATGGTTAGAGTTGTTGAAAGAGTATGATATTAGTATGTTGTATCATCTGGGCAAGGCCAATATAGTGTCATATGTCCTTAGTAGATTGTCCATGGACAGTGTTTCCTATGTGGAGATAATAAAGAGTTATTTAAAGGAAATGATTAGGTTCAGAGTAGTTCTGAATTTTCTCTAGTTTCGGAAGTAAAAAGAGAAGCAAGATAAGGATTCTAGTCTGGTCAAACTAAAGGAGTCAGTTAAAGACCAAAAGATAAAGTTTTTCTCCCAAGGGTGAAATGGGATGTTGAGGTACCAGAGTAGATTATGTGTGCCATGTATTGATGATTTGAGGCCACGAATTATGGTGGAAGCGCATAGTGCACATTATTCTATTCATCCAGGTGCTACCAAGATGTACCGTGACTTGCGGGAAATCTACTGGTGGAGTGGTATGAAGAAAGATATAGTAGAGTTTGTATCCAAGTGTACAAATTGTCAACAGTTTAAGGTAGAGCACCAAAGACCTGGTGGTATGTTGCAGGAGTTTGGTGTCCCCACTTAGAAGTGGAAAGAAGTGAATATGGACTTTGTGATTGGATTATCCCATTCTCGTCGTCAACATAATTCAATTTGTGTTATTGTAAATAGATTGACTAAGTCAGCGCATTTCTTAATAGTTAACACATCCTACACAGTTAAAGATTATGCTAAGCTATATATCAAAGAGTTAGTCAAATTGCATGGAGTTCCTTTGTCCACTATCTCAGATAGGGGTACTCAGTTTACCTTTTAGTTTTGGAGAGCCTTTCAGAAGGGTCTTGGTACCCAAGTTTATCTTAGTTCAGCTTTTCATTCGCAGACAGATGGTTAGGCAGAAAGGACCATTTAGACTCTATAGGACAAGTTAAGGGCATGTGTTCTTGATTTCAAAGGTAGTTGGTGTGACCATTTACTATTGATGAATTTGCCTATAATAACAGTTATCATGCTAGTATTCAGATGGCTCCGTTTGAAGCTATTTATGGGTGGAGATGTAGATCGCTAGTTGGTTGGTTCGAAGTGGGTGAGGCCGCTTTGATTGGGCCAGACATAGTGTTTGAAGTCATGGAAAAAGTTTAGTTGATTAGAGAGAGAGTAAAAGCATCCCAGAGTCATCAAAAATCTTATGCAGACATAAGAAGAAGAGATCTTGAGTTCAAGATTGATGATCTTATGCATTTTAAAGTTTCACCCATAAAGGGAGTGAAGAGATTTGGTAAAAAGGGGAAACTTAGTCCCCGATATGTGGGCCCCTTTCAAATTTTGAGTCGAGTTGGGAAGGTGGCATATGAGCTTGAGCTACCGGCAGATTTATCCTTAGTTCATCCAGTATTCTGTGTATCTTTGTTAAAAAAGTGCATGGACGATTCAGCCGTTATAGTTCCTCTAGAAAGCACAAATACTCAGAATATCCTTTCATATGAAGAAGTTCCATTAGAGATTCTTGATCATCAGATCCATATACTAAGAAACAAAGAAGTTTCCTTGGTCAAAGTTCTGTGGCGAAATCAGTCCGTTGAGGGTCCTACTTAGGAAGCAGAAGCAGACATGCATACCAAGTATCCTCGTCTCTTCTCCATAAACTCAGATTCAGCTAAAGGTAATAGTCTTCCTTCATTCAGTTCTTTTCTAGTCTCAGATTCATCCATGTAGCTATTTTCATGTAAATCTATGTACTCACAGATTAGTTCAATAGCTCAGTATGTTTTAGATTTAGTCATACAGTGTATTTCACATGTGCATGATGGTTTATAGACTTAGATTCCTCAATATTTTTAGCTTAACTAGCTATATTTGAGGACAAATGTTCCCAAGGGAGAGATATTATAATACCCCATACTTTTCTTAGCTTAACTTTGCTCTTAGAATGTTATAGGTTAGCTCAAAAAATTAATAGCATTTATTTCATGTGAATTTTTCCATATTTAGACCCTCCATTGTTTAGAAAATTGAATAAGCTTTCCATCAATTCCAACTTCACTTGAATTTGATATTCGGATGAGAAGTTATGGTGTTTTTAGTGTTGACAGTGTGCCATTTGAACAAGCACCACGTCGCAGTGGAGGCTTAATTCCCATTCATTAGATTCCAGTGGACCTTCGCGATAAGCTCGCATTGTGGTAAGGTCGAATTTCCCAGTTGTCCATTTTCAATAGGCCAACGCGATGGTACCTCATCGTCATGATGGACTAAATGGAATTCCTATGGAGCACTGCGATGGCTCCACGTCACGGTAAATTGCCAGCTCCCAATTGTCCTATTTCTACCGAGCCATCGCGATAGTGGTGCGTCGCGGTGACATGCAAAATTGGGATTTTTCAGTTCCAATCAAAAATTAAAAAGGTCTCTTTGTTCAATTCCCAGTACCTCAATCCGTCCAAAACATAAGATTAAGCCAATTCTAAGCACTTTATGCTTATTTTCATCCATTCTCTTTCAAAAGTAAACCCTAGAACTCGAAAGCTTACTCTTTAAGAAATAAATTTCTACCATTGTTTCTCTAAGGAAGCTCAAAATGGAGGATTCCAAAATCAAGATAATCAAGAACTCATCTTCAAGAACTCAAATAGGAATCCAAAATTCAAGATTCTTCATCTAATCATCTACCAAGATATGTAGGGTTTATGAACAAGGATCCTCTTTCATCCTTGTGCCCAAACCCAAGTTTTTATTTCAAATTTATATGATTTTGAATGATTATACATGAGATTTAAATTAGGGTTCATACCAATTATTGCTAATTGCAAGATTATGTGATTTCAAGTATTCTAAAAATTAAATTGCAGGACTATTTTCATATTTACATGCCTATTGCAGTAAATTTTAGATTTTGATAAATTTTAGATTTTGAGTTGAATTATCATTGTTTTCATTATAAAGCATGATTATTATGATGTTTTGACATGAGATTGATGCATGGGATATCATCCCAAGACTGAATATTATTATTTCAAGAAAGATTATGCTTTAAGCATCAAATTATCAGTTTATTTTTAGATTTTTAGTAATGATTTGATCTTTTGATCCTCAGATAAGATTTGGAATCCATTTTACAGACTTATTATAGATTTCAAAACTCAAAATAGCTTTACTTATAGATTGAACCAGATAAATGCATAATTGGTTTTATAATAAATCCTTATGCTAGTTTTAAAGTGGATTTCCAATAGAATGAGCGCAGATTAAAGGGATTACTATTTATCACCGAGGGGGAAGTGTGGCATTAGCGTGTTCTATCTTCCACCGAACTATGTAGCCAACGTAGGTACAAATTATCAGATTATTCCCATTTCTATATGGACGACAGTTATAGATATGATCACTTAGCTCAGGTTATACTCTTTGGCAAGAGTATGAGACCTCTCCCTATCGTGAGGTTTTTCCCATAGGGGAACAAGATGTTGGACTCCATGTTAGCTCACATAGTTTATGTCGGTTAGAAGAACTTCCTTTGCAGAACAGTTTTTTAAAAAAGAAAAAGACTATAGAATGATCGTAATAGAAAATCTTTTTGAAAACTAAGTGTAAAGGCTCATAGCTTTATTCAAATTATGCTTTACAGAAAGATATTAGCTAAGATTTTAGCTTTCAGATTTAAGATATAAAGTGAATCCTTTCTATACTTAGAAAGCATGATTTACAGACAGATCCCTAACACAACTCTTAGAACTAAATGTTATGACTCACTAGATTTACAAAATATGATTTGCTATACATGATTACAGATTTCAATGTTTCAGATATTTCAGCTTATGTGAGTCATTTACATTTAGCATGCATTATTTTACAAATGATGATGATGATTGATATACTATTTTTATGTATGCATTTCACCCCTATATACTACTACATCCTCAAAGTACTGATCCACTTATACATCTATGTTCCACATTGTCTCATAATGTAGGTTCAGGTGCTTCGTTTCAGCAGTGTGAGTGATTTTCGAGCATCTTTATCTATATCCGATAGTTGGTAAGTCCTCATAATTTGAGGACTTAACTATTCAAATTTTTAGCTTATCAGTTAGATAATTCAGTATTCTTTTCAAACTGTTTGAGTCAGCAGGGGGTTTGTCCTAGTGACTCTATAGATAATAGTAGTAGAGGCTTGTCAGACTGCTAGATTTGATTCAGACCCTTGAGATTAGTATTTTTCAGAGATTATATTCAGATTATTCTCAGTTATTTCAGATGAATTTCCGCATTTAGTATGACTTTTATACCTATATTTTCCTTGTTATGAGATTCAGACTTACTAGAAGGCAGATAGGGCTAGCTTAAGGCTACTCGTAGTCTTGAGCACTGTGCGACATCTTGAAACCAGGTTTTGGGGCGTTACATATACTCAAGCTAATCTTGTTTTATTTCTACACGAGTTGACTGGTCATTGATTGGGAATATAAAATGCCACCTTTTATGAGTCTATATATATAGTGATAATTTCTATGTAACCAGTCATTTCTACCTAAACTAAAAAGTGCAAAATCCTCTTCTTCTTCAACAAAAACTCATGCCTCAAAGAAAAATTCCCATTCGTCCGATCAGAAGAATTCCCCAGCGGCACTATGATCTTCTTCTACTTAGGAACAACCTTGATCGCCTCTTCTATGGGCTCAATTAGGACCGCATTTACTTGGAATGTGAACTCCGTCACATTGCTCATTTCTTAAGGTAATTCTGAAAAGACTTGAAATGGAAGGCAGCGACTACATCACCCCCCTCCACATCCCCCAAGATCCCCCTAATTTAGTTTATATTTTAGTTTATGTTTAAGTTTTTGCTTTTGTTCATTGCAGAAGAAGCTTTTTGGGTAGAATTTTTGTCAGAATAAATCTTTTTTTTTGTCTTTTTTGCTAGATTTGATATTTGTAAATGTATGAAATGCAATGAATAATATAATATAAGTACTATGATTTCTGTTTTATGGTAATCTTCTTGTTGATGATCTATGTTTTTCTGCAATTATTCTGTTATCTAATTATTTCTTTTTAGAATAATGGCGCATGCTTGTTTTTTAAATGACTTGATAAGGTATCACCCCTAAGAAGTCCATCAACGTTGAGCTCAGGATCCAATGCATCAAATTTTCATGATGTGGTAAAATTTAATCTACTACAAAGACTCCGAGAATACAAAGAAAATAGAGATTTTCTCATGACATTGTTCAAAGAAGCAGAAGAAAAGAGGGATCGCTTGAAAGTATTGCTACAAGACAATCAAATAGAGAAGGATCAACTAAAACAAAAGTTGATTTTGGTCGAAGAAAGGGAGAATGACCTAAAAATAATATTATGTGGTATAATGCTAATATTCATTATTTGGAAAGATGTCACATGGATGTAGTGAGATTGAATAAATAAAAATACTTCTATTTTTCTAGAATGTTAATACTGTTGTTCATAGAATCACAGCTGATCAAAATACACATCAACTTAAAATCGAGTAGCATGGTAATAATAAACTATACTATCAGTATACGAAAGATTAAATATACATTCAATGATGTCAACCATACACTGTATCATCTACTATAATACAAAACATATTCAAATTTCATGCAACAATACAGTTTGATAAAATAGATTCAGTGCATAATCTTAACAACTCTCATAAAAAAATTATTTGTCATATCATTCGACAATCATTCATCTTCCTTATTTCTCAAATAAAAAAAAGAATTAAACATTAACAATATTAGCATTCAAATGATTTTTTCGTCATCATCACAAATGTTATCGTTGATGAATCAATGATATCCATTATCACATCTTTTTTATCTTCTTCGTTTTCTTCTTTCTGTTCTTCATCTTTTTTGTCTTCTTCTTGCTCCTTTCCTTATTCGGTTGTTTTGACTAATTCTTTTTCATTTTTGCTAGCTTCTTCTGTACCGTCTTCTTCTTCTTCTTCTTCTTCTTCTTCTTCTTCTCAACTTCTTTTGCTGCTTCTTTCTAAGTTTCTTTTTCTTTCTCACCTTCCTCTTCTTTATCTGTTGTTGCTTCTTTTTCAGTTTTTAATTTCTTCTTCACTCTTATCTTCTTCCATTTCTTCTTCTTCTTTTTCATCATCCCTCTTTTCTTCTTCTTTTTCCTCTTCTACCACAACAGTGGCCAAATCATCCATTTACTTTTTTTTCTTCCTCTTCATTCCTCTCCATTTCATGAAGGTCCACATGCACTGTATCATATTATAAAGTATTACTAATATTTATAGCTTAAAATTCATTAACTACATCAAATATTAAATGAAGTTACCTCGCTCATGTTGTTGCTCATCCATTTCTCTTTTTCTTCCGTCGTTTTTGTTTGATATAGGTAGCAATATTCAACACAGCTTCCTCGAGCATAACAACATACTTATGTAGATCTCTATCGATAGAGGCGCCCACTATAACTTTTGAGGTACTCGGAGAAGCATCATCACCAGTGCATACTCCAATAGGATTACCACCTAGATTTCCGTCATTATCACTGTACCCATTTGAAGTAAGGACAGTCACCCCTTATAAATCTTTCTTCAAGATATTGAGGAATTTATTCTTTACCTCATCCATATATGGCTTAAACGTAATCATGTAATCCATCTTAATCTCACAAACAGTAGGGATGATGTACGGGTGCACGTTCTACAAAAAATAAATTAACAATTACATAACATTCAATATTATAGTAGTTTTATTGCATAATAAATAAATAAGTTCATACCTTGGTAGTTTTATCTTTATACTTAAATGGGTCACCTTCGATTATCTTGTCACTTTTTGTAGTATGCCATCTGAGGATGTGGTAATAAAAAGGGGCTCATCCATTGATTTTCCAGCAAAATTTTTAAGATGAGGAAAGTCCTCATAGATCCAAATCTATAATCAATACAGTAGTGAAAAAATGAATCAGTGTTTATGAAAGAGTATAAATAAAATAAGAATCTATGATAAACTAACCAAAGGGTTAATGATAGATATCATAATGCCCAAGAAAATTCGAATAGAGCATAGAATGCCTTCTGTTTCTCATCAAATACTTCCCTCTGCTTCTTCAGGTCAGTTTTCTTTTTTAGATAATTCATGGTCAATTGAAATGTTTTATTTTTCCATAGGTAACTCTTGAAGAACTCAAAGAATCCACCATCCGAATCAGTTTTGTGTTAACAACCTTCGTCGAATATTTTGCAAGTAATATAGTATGCAAGAACCACAGTAAACAACACTTAAACTTCTTCTCCTCATTCAACTTGTTCGCTCTAATTAACTGTAACAAGTTGGCCAACATAATGTTTTTATTTTTCGTCACATTAAAGTAAAAATATTTCCCCTTCTCTAACACCTTCTTCAATTTTGATTCACTGGGGTATGATGAATAGTTCAACCTCGTGATCAAACAAAATTCCTTTAATCCGAAACAAACAGGCTTATTATTCACATAAAATCATATCTCATGACGCATCTTATCATTCTTAGCACGTCACAATAATAAATAATGGATCATCTGTCCATTGAATTTAAGATATTGCGGCATGTTTCTCAAGTGTCCAAAATAGGATTGCTTGAATCTTTTCTTCAAATCTTAGTCAACAAGAACTTGCTTAAGTTCTCGGTATGTAGCCATCCTTGATCTAATCGATATCTTTATCGGGAAAGATCCAACCTCTTTCATCAAAGTTCGAAGGTTATATCGCTCTATGAAAATGCACCTTGAAAAAAATGGCACGGACAAGGGATCATTATCTTCATCAACACTATTTTTTCCACTACTCTCACTTCATTCACTATCATCACTACCACTACACTCAGCAACATTATCACTAGACTCATCGACATATCTATTTATCTCCTTTATGATCTTCGAATTTGATTTCGGCTCTTCCGCTTTAGTTTTATTCCTTTTAGAGGCATTTTCAACTGCCTCATTTCTTCTTTTTCTACTTCTAGAAGTAGAATCAGATGCGGTACCAACTGTGCGTTTAACACCAACTCTAGCTTTATCTATTTTTTAACAGAATCTACATCTAAAAATAATTCTGTCATTGTTAATTCATAGACTACAAGTTTACTAACAAAATTAATTCAATGCTCATATGAAAAAGCCAAAATAACTAAGAATTATCACACCATTAAACAGTTCACTACACAAAAATATCAAAATTGATCCAAAATCCAACATCGTGATGAACGAAAAATTTTCAGTCAAATATGCGGTATCAACACTCAATATTGCTACAAATCAAACTAATTAGCTATACATTTTTTAATTTTCATATTTAATCAATCAGATTTTTAAAAATTTCATACACCAAAAAATTTATTTTAATCTAGGGCATTGTTAATTCATAGACCACAAGCCTACAAACAGAAATATATTTATACTCGATTCAAATAGCCAAAATAACTAAGAAATTAAGAATCATCCCACCATTCAACACTACATTGCTCGAAAAATTATCAGAATTGAAGAAAAATTTCTTAACAAAAACTTCAAAATTCAACACCGTGATTGACAAAAAAAATTTTGAAACTGCGAAATCAAATCTCAACTATTGCTACAGAATCAAACTAATTACCTATAAAATCCTCATATTTTAACTATTTAATCAACTACATTAAAAGAAATTCCTATACTACATTGCTACGAAACGAATAACAATAAAAATCGCTAAAATAAATCTACAAATAATCAAAACTTGATTTTAACTTACCTTACAATGCAAAAATGAGTCCATTGCCGCTGGAGAAGAAGGAAAAGCACAAATGACATTTGAGAGAATTTTCTTAGGAGTAGCGGGAGTTTGGGAAGTTGAAGAGGAAAGAGAGAATGGATTTTGTTTAATATTGAAAGAAGCGGAGGGTGTTAAGTGTAGTTTATTAAATTCTCAAAGTTTTAAAAATAATGAAAAGGCCCCTTGGCATACGTGTGGATCCCACTTTTTCTACTTTTTGGACCCTAACCCTAAAAATTAAATGAAAAATAAATTTAGTAGATATTTGACAAAATAAATTTAGAAAGTGGCCACAATGCCAATTCTTCCCAAGTTACTTGTACATACACTTTTCACAATTTTTTTTTGATAATGCACAATACCCCTAAACTATTTCGAAAATTTAGTAATACATTTATATTTTATGAGTATTCTATCACCTTATAAATCATGTCAGCATAAAAAAAGCATAAAAATATTTTGCTGCATTAGCATAAAAGAGCATAAAAATATCAAAAATGAATTTAGAGGATAATAGAACCTTGTAAATTTAGATGTGTCACTTAGTATAATTTGATTTAGATGTGGCAATGAGATTTTGAGTTTAATTTGAGGATGTCCTTATGCCTTATACTTTTTTTTCGTCATCATTGTCTTTAGCTGGAATGTTCAATCTTTTTTCCTTTTTGGTATTCTTATTTATTTTTTTCAATATTTTTAAACCCTTCTTATGAACTTTCACCCCTTTTCCTTTCTTGGTGACTGAAACTTATACCCTTTTGCTTAGCTCACTCTTGTCGGTATTTTCATTAATAAAATGAGAGAAATCTATGAATATATAATAGGATGAAAATCATATATTCCTCCTCTTTTACATTGAAAACTACACAAAAGCACATATTTTAAACAAATCAATATTGTATTTTATACTATTTTTCGTTTCGGATGTACAATTTTTCTTTATGCATTATTTATAAAATGAGAGAAATATATGAATATACAATTAGGATGAAACTTATTATTCTTCTCCATTTTTATTTTTAAAATTAGAAAAATACATATTATGAACAAAGTATTTTTTTATATCAAATGTTAGTGTGGGAATTAGAGTAAAATTCGACATGTGGGTAGTGGCGTATGCAGAATTTTTAATTAGCACTGTTGATTTTTATATATAATAAAGTATAAATATTTATTATTCTTAAGCAGGTCCAGATTTACGCTAGTTAGTTTATTGGTCATATATGAATAAAATTTATCATTTTTCCTTGTTGATTGATCAGATCGGCTCAAAATTAATCGATTTGAATGCTATGTTAAATGAATGGTGCTTGTTTTTTGTTGTTGATGATATTTTCTTGTTTTCTTATTTAATCTATTCTGATTGCTATTTAATACAAATTGTGCATGTTTCCAAGTTTAATTCATTGTGTAGGGATTTTGTGATAAAATTTCGTCAATTTGTAAGCAAAATTTGCCATTTTTTCTTGTTGATCATCAAATATGATCAAAATTAATCGATTTTAAAGTTTATCTTTAATGGATGGTGCTTGCTATTTCAGTTGGTGATGTTGTAGTCTTGAGTTTCGCCAATTTGCTTGATTTCTGGTCGCTATTTTAATAGAAATCGTTGAACATTTCAGGTTTTGTATCTTGTCCAGAGATTTTTGTAATCAATATATAAACAAAATTTACCCTTTTTTTTCTTGTTGATCGATCATATCTGCTCAAAATTAATTAATTTTAAAGTTATATTAAGTGGACGATGCATTTTTTTAAAATATTGATGATGTTATAGCCTTTAATTTTGTCAATTTGGTCGATTAGATATGCCCAAAATTAATCAATTTGATGTTGAAGTATTGAATTTTGTTGATTTGCTCTATTTTGAGTTTCTATTTAATAGAAATTGTCAAACTGTGGTTGAGAATTTTTTCTATTGCTTGATTTCTTGTGAAATTTTTTCTTTATATTTAATAGAAATTGTTGAAGTTTCCAGGTTTGATTAATTGTATTATATATTGGGATTTTTGTGATCTAAATTAATCACTATTGATAAAGGCGACCAATTTCGACATCAACGAATGGATTCAAGAATATTTACTTTATTTCTTGTGCAATTTTTTCTTTCTATTTAAAATTAATTGTTGAAGTTTCCAGGTTTGATTAAGTGTATTATATATTAGGATTTTTGTGATCTAAATTAGCCACCCACATCTTATAACCATCAAACGATGATTCCATTATATAAGAACAAGAGAGACATCCAGAGGTGCAATAACTATAGATGTATTAAGTTATTGAGTCATACTATAAAGGTTTGAACAAGGGTGGTGGAGTTGGGGCTAAAAAGAATTGTGACTATCTCTGAGAAGCAATTCGATTTCATGCCAGGTCGCTCGACTACTGAGGCTATTCACCTTGTAAGGAGTTAGTGGAGAAGTTTTGAGAGAGGAAGAAAGACTTGCACATGTTGTTTATTGATCTTAAGACATATGATAGAGTTTCCAGGGAGATTCTATAGAGGTACTTGGAGGCTAGAGGGTTCTCGTGGCGTATACTAGGTAGATTTAGGACATGTATAATAGTGTGAAGACTCATGTAAGGATGGTAGGTGGATATTCATAGCACTTTTCAATTTTGATAGGATTGCAACATGGATCGACTCTTAGCCCATTTTTAGTTACCTCGGTAATGGATGTTTTAATGCGACATATTCAAGGAGAGGTGCCTTGGTGTATATTATTTGCGGATGACGTAGTAATGATTGAAGAGACTCAGGGAGGAGTTAATGATAAGTTTGAGATTTAGAGATAGACGCTTGAGTCTAAAGGATTTTGGTAGAGCAGGACCAAGACGGAGTACTTGGAGTATAAGTTTACTGATGTGTTGTAGGAGGCTAGCGTGGTTGTGAAGCTAGACTCTCAGGACATTCAGAAGAGGGAGAGTTTCAAGTATCTGGGGTCTATGATTCAGGGCAATAGTAAGATTGATAAGGATGTCATGCATCGTATTGAAGAAGAGTGGTTGAAATGGAGGCTCGCTTCGAGAGTTTTATGTGATAAGAAGGTGCCCCTAAGGCTTAAAGGTAAGTTCTACAGAATAGCAGTCCGACCTGCTATGTTGTATAGAGCGGAGTATTGACTAATTAAGAACTCTCATATCTAAAAGTTGAGGTGGCAGAGATGAAAATGTTGTGATGGATGTGTGGTCATACCAGAAAAGATACGGTGAGGAATAAGATTATTCAGAAGAAAGTGGGAGTTGCTTCAGTGGAGGATAAGATGTGAGAAATGAGGTTATGTTGGTTCAGACACGTGATGAAGAAGAGCTCTGGTGCTCTAGTGCAGAGGTGTGAGACCTTGGCTATAGATGGTTTTAGCTGGGGTAGAGGTACATCAAAGAAATATTAGAGAGAGGTGATTGGGCATGATATGAAGCAGTTACAGCTTTCAACGGACATGACCCTTAATAGGAAGGTACGAAGGATGCAGATTAGGATAGAAGGTTAGGGGGTGGGAGTGCATCGTAACAGTAAGGGAGCGTTCTTTTGTGTCTGAAGTTTCTTGTTCATGGTGTTGTATGACGTCTATGGTTTCTTTTAGATAGTTTTTAGTATTATCTTGTGGCTAGCGGTGTTAGTTTATTTTGCATACTGTACTAGTTTATATGCATTTATGCTTTGTGTTTGTTATACTGTTATCGGTGCTAAGCCGGGGGTCTATCGAAAACAACCTCTCCACTTCACCTGAGATAGTGGTATGATCTGCCTACACTCTACCCTTCCCAGACCCCACTATGTGGGAATACACTGAATATGTTGTTGTTATTGTTGTAAAGTATAAATATTTAACACACCACATTTATGTATAGGGTATATCTTTGTCCCATTGGTATAGTAGTTTTAAGCTATAAGAAGTCTTGGATTCAATACTACTTAACCACTATTTAATTTCATTTTTCTTGCAAAAATAAGGAAATTTTGAAGAAAGAATGCACAGATTGAGGTTCGAACCCCCAACCTTTAAGAAACTAACTAAGCACTGGACCGTCGAGCCGACAAAAGCTCCTCTTAAAGCGATGTCATTTCTTTGGATATCTCCTTTATACACACGATTAATGTATAATCATATATATATTTAGAAAAATTTTCCGACGAAGGGGCTTGACACCTTTTCACTACATGTGGGTCCGCCCATGTATGTGTGTGCTTATAGTTTTTAGTTTTAATATATTTTTAAAGAGATAGGACTTTTAAATTGATAAAAAAATACCCCTAAATAATAAGGTTGTTTAAATCTAATGAGATGTTAGTCATTTATTTTAAAACACTATATTGGTTGGTCATTGTCGTTGTACTCAAATATCTTAGTGACAAATATGACTATTTGAGTAATTTAATTCAAAGTATTAAAATATTGCGCAATTTTCTATTGTATATAATAACTTAAAAACATGTAAAGGAAATCAAAACTTTATGGATGTAAATAAGTGAAATGTACAACCTTAATTTGAAATGGTTAAAAATATTTTCTTTGTAACAGACTTGCCCACATTATTCTCTTAGTACTTTGAAGAATTCTATGCTAAGAATTTGTTTCAAGATTTTCGTTCTTTGGATTTTTTCTATTGCTGATGATTCTTTTTATAATTTTTGTAATTGTTGAGCTCATATTTTTATTCAGTTAATTGAGACTATTTTGAAATTTTTTTCTATTTATTATTTCAAAAAAATTTACAGTGTGATAGTTTTTCTATCTAAATCTATATCTATCTATAATCTATATCTATAATCTCTATCTATATCTATATCTATATCTATAATCTATAATCTATAATATATTAAAAGTGTGAAGGTCATTAAAAATGTCTTTTAAACTTTTTGCCCTCATTAAAAGTCTTTGCTTTAGACGAAATCGTCTTTTCACTATTTTTTCCTTATGTTTTCGATTAAAAAATTAATTAAATATATTTATTTAGGATAAAACATTTCCTTAGTAGAAGCAAACAGAATTATAAAACATTTCCTTAGTAGAAGTAAACAGAATTACTGAGTTTAAGATTTCTAAATCAATTAATTTTTATTTTAAGAAGATTTGAAAAATCTATAATCTATAATATATTAAAAGTGTGAAAATCCTTAGAAAGTGATTTGAACTTTTTGTCCTCATTAAAATATTTTACAATAAACAAAATCATCTTTTCTGTTATAAATGTATTTACATTATAGTGAATGTCTATCAAAATCTACTTTGATATCTATTAGGATTTGAAGCATCTGTCTTTTACTCAGGCTAAAAGTAAATTTTCCCTATAAATAGAAGGGTTTTGTTCATTGTGTTGACAATCTTATGATCTCTCATCCCTCAAGAGAAGAAATAAGAATCACTCTCTCTATTCTCTCTCTACTCTTCTTCTTTATTCTTTCTTGTTTTATAACACGTTATCAGCACGAAACTGTAACCAATTGAGTAATAATTGAGATAAAGCCGCCCAAAACGTGATCTGTCAATTGCTCAACATGCTTGAGGTATGATTTTTCTTTTAATAATTCCTCATGAGGTATAATTTCTTTTATTAAATAATTCCTTTATCTTGTTCCGATATGACAAAGAGCAATAGATCCACACGGTTGGGACAATGCACTATTTTAATATTTACATTAATGCTACTTTGAAAGAAAAAAAAAACTAATTAATACTTCATTGAATATTTTTTATTTGAAAAGAAGAAATATAAAAGGGTTACATGCAAAGGTCCATGCATATCTAAAATTGCGTGATATGAAAGATTGACTGAAAATTTCTTCTTTCTGTCTATGTATGCTTTACACAATTTATATATTTTTATATTATATTATTATAACATATCTATTGACATTAACTCTTCTATATAATTTCAAGGTTAGTAATTTGTTATATGTATTTTGTTACTAATAATATAATTATTGTTGGATTTGAGGAAAAATAATTGGTTTGGAACCCTTATGTTTTAAATTTATTCCTTAAGAACAATATTATCAAAAGAGATGATAGTATGTTGGGTTCAAGTTTCATCGATTTATGCCTAAGACGCTTTTATATGGATAAGACGTTGAGTTTGAATCTCAATGCACCATATTGATGATATTATGATGGCTAAGGCAAAATAATGAATATTTGGTGAAACATGTCCCATTAAATATGCTCCATTCCTTGAATTGAATGTGGTAGCAATAAATCATATGTATGCCTCAATTTGCTCTTGTAGTAGCTATCATAATTTGATACGCTTAAGGCATGATTATATTCCATTCTTGGGGAATGAGAAACCTATTAATGCAAAAGTGCACTTGATTGTGATTGTATCACAACTCACCTCCGAAAGAGGTTGAATAATTTTGAAATCTACTTCTGAAGTAGTAAATCTGAAATTTATTCATGTAATAGTAAATCTGAAATTTACTAAGAAAAAGTACATGTCATGGTAAACTTGGAGTTTACCAGAATAAAAGTTCATAAATTGATATGGACGATTGTGACATCTTGAAGATGTGCATTTATTGAAGAACTAGAAGATTCTTCAAGAATTGTTTATGTCGTTTGTTCTTATGATAAGTTGGTTAGACCAACTAATATTGGTATTGGATCCCTTTAAATTTGAAAATTTTAAAAGGTGAATAAGGGCCCGTTCATCTATCATGTGATATGTTAAAATGATGCATCAATAAGACGATCACATGTACATTCATTGTCAACCTGCAGTTTGACATTCATAAAGTTGCTTGCTCAATAAAATTGAGTTAAGAACATAATTTTTAGATTGTGCAATCAAGAAAGTTATCTTGATCATGATGATTTGGCATTGAATGCCTTCGATAAATAGCTAAACCATCGCTAATGAGAACAAAGCTTCATGTGTTGATCTGAAATATAATATGTTGCATACAATAACACTTGTACGCATTAGACCAATAAATTATGATTATTTCTTCCCTTAAATTGGTTCAAGGTCATGAACCAACTATTTCATCTAATAGTTTTGATGTGCAGTGTACGATTACTGAATATACCATGATGTACAAAGATGGATCCATCAAAGAAGATGGAGGATGTATTTTAGCTTTCCTAACATAAAGGGGAGATTATAATCATCTATGAAGTATGTTAGGAATTATAATCAAATCCTCATTCAAAAGATAATTCAAGTCAAATGCCGAACTTATCTCATATTTAAGCTGCAAGTGCTCCTATTTTATGTCTCTAAAGGATAAAGTTTATGCATGCGTGAAGCGTGATAGATACATAGACCAATCGGTTCTAAATGAAATAGTACTTGTCTAGAATAAGGAGAAAATAATCATAATAAGAAGGTAATATGCGCTTGAAGAGCCTATGACATAACACTTCATGAAACCTTATGAGAGGTTCAGGTGCCTAAACATAAAGAAGTGATGAGATCTCAAAATGTTATGTCACATTGTGAACCGATACAAAATGATATATCATCAATATCCTTGATACAATATTGGCACAATATTGTGAAACATTATGAGGATCTGAATTCTACGTTAATTTAAGCATGCTGACGTAGAAATATTTATCAAGTGACATGAGAGGATGCATCTTGGTAAGCATAAAACTTATTTGATTTGCAGTCCAGACACTTGAAGCTAAGATGTCACACGTGAAATGTTGAATATTGTCACTTGACAAAATTTATATGAAAACTTCTTTAAGGATTCAAAATATAAAAGTTTCTGGGAAACTTATTGATAATCCTTATATTGTATAAGCTTATAGATTGAAACTCTTGGAGAGTTTTCAAAAGCAATAAGATTATTTGCTGAAATGAGAAATATAACAATTTGAATTGGTTATAAAGTACCATATCTTAGTACAATTGGTGCACTCATGTATCTTGTAAAAAACTACAAGACCCAATATAGCCTTTCGCTCAATTTGTTAGCAAGGTATATTTCTACTCCTACTAGGAGACATCGAAATAGGATTAGATACATGAGTTTATTTTATTCTAAATATTACAGTCCTGATCTTACTGGTCATGCCGATGTTGGGTACTTATCTAACCAGCATAAATCTCAATCTCAAACATACAATGTGTTCACATGTGGGGATACTGCCATATCTTGGAGATATACAAAGCAGTCTATCGTAGCCACTTCATCGAATCATGTAGAGATAATAGGTATTCATGAAGCAAGCCGAGAATGTGTATGGTTAAGGCCCATGATATATCTCATTCGAGAAAAATGTGGTGTGAAATATGACAATCTACCCATAATTTTATACAGAGATAATTCAGCATATATAATACATCTTAAGGGAGGATTCATAAATGGAGATAGAACGAAGCACATTTTGCCAAAGCTTTTCTACATACATGAGCTACAAAGAATAATGATATTAACGTGCAACAGATTCGTTCAACTAATAATGTGACTGATTTATTCAACAAGTCTTCTCCAATTATAACTTTTAAAAAAATGGTGCACAAGATCGGGATGCAAATGTTCAAGGATGTTCTCATTAGGGGGAGTTAATACGTGCTGTACTTTTTTTTCCTTACGAGGTTTTGTTCCACTGGGTTTTTCTTATAAGGTTTTTAATGAGACAACCGAAATGCGTATTATTAGAGATATGTACTCTTTTTCCTTCACTAGATTTTTTTTCTACTAGGTTTTTTTCTAGTAAGATTTTAATGAGGCACATTATCTACCAATTAGACATTCAAGGGGAGTGTTATAAATGTATTTACATTATAGTGAATATCTATCAAGATCTACTTTGATATCTATTAGGATTTGAAGCATCTGTCTTTTACTCCGGCTAGGAGTAAATTTCCCCTATAAATAGAGGGATTTTGTTCATTGTATTGATAATCTTATGATCTCTCATCCCTCAAGAGAAGAAATAAGAATCACTCTCTCTATTCTCTCTCTACTCTTCTTCTTTGTTCTTTATTATTTTATAACATTTTCATTATTTTCTTAAAATTATTATTTAATTATTTAGTAAAAATAAAAAATTTTAATGATAAAAAAGGAAAAAGAAAAAACAAGTAGGTTATTTGAGGTAGAATTCTCCAAAAAGTAATATAACAGTAGACCAACACTATTAGATGATTTCTAATTTTCCATGTTTATGGGATTAAGTAGGAAACTTTTTTTTAACTGCCTTCGTTAATTTTTCTTTGCATTTTCTGGATTTTTTTTTTCTTTTCATAAAAGAAATACAAATAGAAGTTGGATGAGTTAAAATTTTCCTAATAATGCCTAATAAGCTATCCTAAAATATAATAATACAATATTCTTCTTTCCTACAATAGTAATTACACGATAAGTCCTAATCCTTACCATTTAGACTTACATATAGCTAAAGTCTTCTAATAAGACAACACGTAGTTCATTTACTATTATTTAATTATTTTTAATAAAAATAAAATTGCACCCAACAAAAAGGAAAAGAGAAGGAAAAAAAGTTTTAATTATAGTTTCTATTACAAGTAGGAATCTTATTGAAATATTCCTATTTTAGAAGAATTTATCAAAAGGAAAAAAGAACAATACAATCACTAGCAAACATGTAAGCTAAATATATTATTCCTTTTAAGAAGTACTTCCGTGAATTAATATTTTTTTGCCTAATTTCATATTCCTCCAGTAAAAAGTTCGAATTATATATAAACATTAAAAATAGTCCATATTTAATTCAGGAAAGAAATCATAGTATTTAATACTTCTAAATCAATTAGAATTTTATCATATATATATATATCTATATTTACAATTCTATTTAAGTAAATGAGCTTTGAAGGTGCGATATATAATACTTTCATCAATTTCAAGTTTATATTGTAAATGAATGAGCGTTTGATCGCGCCTTAGGTTTAATCATATCATTTTGATATATTGTAAAAAAAATGTTTGATTTGACTTTGAAGAATTATTTGAGTAAAATTAGGTTTAATTGTATTATTCCAATATCACAATTATTGTAATTTATGTTCTATTAGTATCTGTTGTTTTTTCTACCTAATACAGGTGGTAGATGAACGTTCGGTCGGGCTTCAAGGAATTTTTATGTAAAACATAGGTTTAATCGTATTTTCGTGATATCTCAATCATCATATTATTTTGTTGTATTTTACAGGTGGTAGGATATCTCGATCATCGTATTATTTTGTTGTATTTTACAGATGGTAGATGAATGTTCGAGCTTTGAATGATTTTTGTGTAAAAGTTAGGTTTAATCATATTATTTTGTTGTAGTTTTCAATCTATTACTATCCGTTATTTTTGTTATTACTATCCTTTAAGTGAAGTTGGAAAACAAGCTTTTATTTACGTGACTATCTTTAGTCTTTAAAGCCAATTGCTGTTTTTTAATAAATTATTATTGAAAAATAGCAATTGGCGATAGTTTGACTAGTCTAGAAATAAATATAAAAGCGTTAAAATAAGAAAAATTTAAGAAGTACTAAATTTTAATTTATTAAAAGTCTCTACTTTAGACAAAATCGTTTTTTCACTATTTTCTATTTTTTTTTTTAAAAATAATAATTTTATCTTAGGCATACTATATTACAACAGTAGTCTAACAAAACTGGAAAAAAAAAAAGCCAGCCTAATTTATGAAAAATAAACAAGTTCCATTAATATTTTTTTGGCATTCGCAGGAATCATATTTTTAGAAAAAAATATGTATAACAAACTTATTGCAAAACAAAAGCTGTTATATATATATATATATATATATATATATATATATATATATATATTTGTTATAAATGTATTTACATTATAGTGAATGTCTATAATAAGATCTAGTTGATATCTATCGGGATTTGAAGTGTCTGTCTTTTAGTAAAAAATTAGGACTATTTTCCCCTATAAATAGAGGTATTTTATTTATTGTATTCCCAATCATATGATCTCTCATCTCTCAAGAGAAATAAAGAAGTCTCCCACTTCTCTCTTTATTTATTCTTGTTCTCCCTTTATTATATTTTTTTATTCTTGCTTTTATATTTCATAACACGTTATCAGCACGAGACTCTACTTTTTTGAGCAAAGGAATTAGAATTAATCTTCTATTAATTCAGGTATGCAATATTATTCATTTAATAACAAATCTCACTAAGAACTTATTTGCTTTGTGAGTTGGAATTTAAATATTTGTCCAGTTTTAAAATGTTGGCTTTCATCCATTAGCAAAGTATATTAAAGCCATCTAAGTTAAAATTAGATTAATGAAAGAGTCCCATTCTATGTACACTTGTATCAATTTAACAAGGACAACAAGTTGCCAACTAGGCGATAGTTTGATGCCATATTTTTTTTTTACTTTATCCGAGTGAAAAGTGATTTTTACATCGATATAGAATAATTTTCCTTTCAACTTGAGTTAATAAGAAGACACAAATCAGACTTTTTCTTTTCTGTAGAATTACGGTCTTAGACCTTAACTATTTATTACAAGAAAATCACTTTCTGCCAATGGTATAAATTTATTTATGTTATAAATGTATTTACATTATAGTGAATGTCCATCAAGATCTAATAAGATCTAGTTGATATCTATCATGATTTGATGTATTTTTCTTTTACTGTGAAACTAGGGACAAATTTTTCCTATAAATAGAAGGGCTTCCTTGATTGTAATTCATCCCTCAAGAGAAGAAATAAGAATCACTCTCTCTATTCTCTCTACTCTTATTCTTGTTCTTTATTGTTTTATAACACTTTATCAGCACGAGACTCTGCCAAACAAGGTGAGATTATAAATCTAAAGAATTTCAAGGTTAGTAATTCTTTATGTTATCTTTCTTTCGCTGATTCATGCCTAAGATGCCTTTAAATGGATAAGATATTAAGTTTGAATATCAATACACCATACTGATGATATTATGATGGCTAAGAAAAAATAATGGGTGTTTAATAAAAGGTCATGAAACATATCCCATTAATATGCTCTATTCCATGAAGTGAATATGGTAGCATAAATTTGAAAGTTGACAACTTGCTTCATTGTTGAAAGAAACAAGTGATTGAATGCAATAATATAAGCGTGGAGAGACAATATGATAATAATCATCAAAAACCATAATATTTTTACACGCTTATTATGATTATAAGATATGCTAGAGAAAAATTCTCTACATCATATATACGCCTCGATTTGCTTCTGAAGTAGCAAAATCTTGAAAGAGGTTATAAGCTATCATAATTTGATAGACTTAAGACACCATTATATTCCATTCCTGGAAAATGAGAAACTTATTAATGCGAACGTGCACTTGATTGTGATTGTATCAAAACTTACCTCCGAAAGAGGTTGAATAATTTTGAAATCTACTTCTAAAGTACTAAATCTTAAATTTATTCATATAATAGTAAATTTGAAATTTACTAAAGCAAAAACATATATCATGGTAAACTTGGAGTTTACTAGATTAAAAGTTCATAAGTTGATATGAACGATTGTGATATCCCGAAGATGTGTATAATGAGTATCGAACATATATTGAAGAATTAGAAAATTCTTCATAAGCATTAATGTTGCTTGATCTCATGATAAATTGGTTGGATCAACTATTTTTGGGATTGGATCCCTCAAGATCTGAAAAGAATAAAAGGTAAATAAGGGCCCGTTCACCTATCATGTGATATGTTGAAAAAATGCATCAATAAGATGATTACATGTACATTTATGGTCAACCTACATTTGAAATTCATAAAGTTACTTGTTCAATATAAATTGAGCATAATTTTCAGATTGTGTAATCAAGATAATTCATGTTGTGATGATGGTTTAGCGTTGAATGCCTTCCATAAATAGTTGAACCATTACTAATGAGAACGAAGTTTCATGTATTGGTATGAAATATGATATATTGTATACAATAGCACTTGTATGCATTAGACTAATATATTATGATTATTTCTTCCCTATCAATTTGTTCAAGGACAGGAACCAGTTATTCCATCTAATAGTTTTGATATGTGGTATACGATTAATAAATATAGCATGATGCACAAAGATAGATTTCTCAAAGAAGATGGAGGATGTATGTTAGTTTTCCTAACATAAAGGGGGGATTATTAGCAGCTATGAAATATGTTAGGAATTATCATCAGATCCTCATTCAAAAGATAATTCAAGTCAAATGCCGAAAGCATCTCATATTTAGCTGGAAGTGCTCCTATTTTGTGTCCTTAAAGGATAAAGTCTATGCATGCGTGAAGCATGATAGACCAATCTGTTCCAAATGAAATAATCCTTGAAAATGATAAGCAGCAAATAATCATGATAAGAAGGCAATGTACTCTTGAAGAGCCTACGACATAACACTTCATGAAACCTTATGAGAGGTTTAGGTACCTAAAAATAATGAAGTGATGAGATCTCAAAATGTTATGTCGTATTGGGAACCGATACAGAATAAGAAATCATCGATGATATCTTTGATACAATATTGGCGCAATATTATAAAAGATTATGAGAATCTGAATTCTATGTTAATTTAAGCATGCTGACGTAGAAATATTTATCAAGTGACCTGAAATGATGCATTTTGGTAAGTGTAAAACTTATTTGATTTGCAGTCCATACACTTGAACATGTCACACTTGATATGTTGGCTATTTTTACTTGACAAACATTCATATGAAAATCCCTAAAGGATTCAAAAGGCCTGAAACATATAACGTTTCTGAAAAACTTTTTATTATCCTCATAAGATATAATTTGATGATTTGAGTATCATTGAAACTCTTGGAGAGTTTTTAAAAGTAGTAGAGTATTTTCTTAAATGAGAAACATGCAAAAATTGAATAAGGATCCATTCCGACCTTAAGAAAAGAATGATGTAACTCCTTGGTTATGAAGTACCATATCTTAGTGCAATTGATGCACTAACGTATCTTAAAAATACTACAAGGCCTGATATAGCATTTTTTTTAGTTAATTTATTAGCAGGTTTGCAGTCCCGATCTTATTAGTCATGTTGATTTTAGGTACTTATGTGACCTACATAAAGTTCAGTCTCAAATAGGCTATGTGTTCATATGTGGTAGTACTACCATATCTTGGAGATATACAAAAAGTCTATCGTAGCTACTTTATCGAATCATACTGAGATAATAGCTATTCATGAAGCAAGCCAAGAATGTGTATGGTTGAGGTCCATGATACTTCTCATTCGAGAAAAATGTGGTTTAAAATATGACAATCTACCTACAATTTTATATGGAGATAATGCATCATGTATAGCATATCTTAATGGGGGATTCATAAAAGGAGATAGAACAAATCACACTTTATCAAAGCTTTTCTACATACGTGAGTTACAAAAGAATGGTGATATCAACGTGCAACAAATTCGTTCAAGTGAAAATATGGCTAATTTATTCACCAAGTCTTCTCCAATTACAACTTTTAAGAAGATGGTGCACAAGATCGGGATGCAAAGGTTCAAGGATGTTCTCATTAGGGGGAGTTAATATGCGTTGTACTCTTTTTCACTTACGAGATTTTATCCCTATGGGTTTTCCTTGTAAGGTTTTTAATAAGGCAGCCGATATGCATATTGTTAGAAATGTGTACTCTTTTTCCTTCACTAGATTTTTTTTCGTAATTGATTTTTTCTAGTAAGGTTTTAATGAGGAACATTATCTATCTAGACATTCAAGGAGGAGTGTTATAAATGTATTTAAATTATAGTGAATGTCTATCAAGATCTAATTAGATCTAAGTGATATCTATCAGGATTTGATGTATTTGTCTTTTAGTGTGAAACTAGGGATAAATTGCCTCTATAACCAGAAGGACTTTCTTTATTGTAAGTCATCCTTCAAGAGAAGAAATAAGAATCACTTTCTCTATTCTTTCTACTCTTCTTCTTGTTCTTTATTATTTCATAACAATTTATATATATTTTGCTACTGATGTTATAAATTTTATTATATTTGATGGATATGAGGGAAAGTAGTGGTTTGGAACCATTTATACTTTCAAATTTGTTTTGAAGAATAATATTGTTTAGACTGCTGATAAGATGTTGTGTTTAAGTTTCATCGATTTATTCCTAAGATGCCTTTATATGGGTAAGACGCTGAGTTTGAATCTCAATGCACTATATTGATGATATTATGATGGCTAAGGCAAAATAATGTGTTTTTGATAAAAATTTATGAAGCTTGTTCATTAAATATGCTCCATTCCATGAAGTGAATATGGTAGGAATATATCATAAGTTTGAAAGTTATGACAATTTGCTCCATTCTTGAAGTGAATGTGGTAGCAATTTATGATATACTTTGAAAGATATCTATACTTCAATTTGATCCTGAAAGTAGCAATATCATGAAAGAGGTTATAAGCTATCAAAATCTGATAGGCTTAAGGCACAATTATATTCCATTCACGGGAAATGAGAAACTTATTAATGAAAACATGCACTTGATTGTGAGGGTAACACAACTGACCTTTGAAAAAGGTAGATTAACTGAGAAGAGTTATTTTGAAATCTACTTCTAAAGTAGTAAATCTGAAATTTATTCATGTAATGGTAAATCTAAAATTTACTAACGAAAAAAAAATTCATATCATGGTAAAACTTGGATTTTACTACTATAAATAATTCATAAATTGACATGAACGATTATGACATCTCGAAGAAGTTCATATTGAGTATTAGACATGTATTAAAGAAATACAAGATTCTTCAAGAATTGTTTATGTCGCTTGTTCTCATGATAAGTTGGTTGGACCAACTAATATTGGGATTGGATCCCTCAAAATCTGAAAAGTTAAAAGGTGAATATGGGCCCATTCACCAGTCCTGTATTCTATTAAGATGCATCGATATATGATAATCACATGTACATTTATTGTCAACCTCCAGTTTGACATTCATTATGTTGCTTGCTCAGTAAAATTGAGTTAAGAACATAATTTTCAGATTGTGTAATCAAGACAATTTATCTTGATGATGATGGTTTGACATTGAATGCCTTCAATAAATAGCTAAACCATTGCTAATGAGAATAAAGCTTCACGTATTGATCTGAAATATGATACGTTACATACAATAGCACTTGTATGCATTAGACCAATAAATTATGATTAGTTCTTCCCTCTCAATAAGTTCAAGGTCATGAACTAACTATTCAATCTAATAGTTGATGTGTGGTATACGATTAATGAATATACCATGACACATAAATATGAATTCTCAAAGAAGATGGAGGATGTATGTTTGTTTTCCTAACATAAGGAGATGTTATAAGCGGCTATGAAATATGTTAGGAATTATCATCAGATCCTTATTCAAAAGATAATTCAACTAAAATGCCAGAAGCATTTGCTGACTCAAATTCAATTTCATATTTAAACAGCAAGTGCTCCTATAGTATGTCCCTAAGGACAAAGTCTATGCATACATGAAACGTGGTAGACCAATCGGTTCCAAATTAAATAATCCTTGAAAAGGATAAGGAGTAAATACTCATAATAAGAAGGTAATGTGCTTTTGAAGAGCCTATGATATAACACTTCATGAAACCTTAGGAGAGGTTCAGGTACCTGAAAATAATGAAGTGATGAGATCTTAAAATATTATGTCATATTATGACACGATACAAAAGAATATATCATTGATGGTATCTTTGATACAATATTGGCACAATATTGTGAAAAATTATGAGGATCTGAATTCTACGTTTATTTATGCATGCTGACGTAGAAATATTATCAAGTGAAATGAAAGGATGCATCTTGGTTAGTATAAAACTTATTTGATTTGCAGTCCAGACACTTGAAGATGTCATATATGAAATGTTGAATATTGTCATTTGACAAAATTTACAAGAAAACTTGTCTAAGGATTCAAAATGTGCGAAGCATATAAAAGTTTCTGGGAAGATTATTGAGAATCCTTATTTTGTATAAGCTTATAGCTTGAAAGTTATTGAAACTCTTGGAGTGTTTTCAAAAGCAGTATATTGTTTTCTTACATAAGAAATATATCGAATTGAATTGGTTATAAAGTATCATATCTTAGTGCAATTGATGCACTCTTGTATCTTGCAAATACTACAAGGCTCGATATAGAATTTCGATCAATTTGTTAATAAGAGATAATGCAGCTTACATAGCAAATCTTAAGGGAGGATTCATGAAAGGAGATAGAGCGAAGCACACATCAACAAAACTTTTATACATACATGAGCTCCATAAGAATGGTGATATTAACGTGCAACAAATTCGTTCAAGTGACAGTGTAGTAGATTTATTCATCAAGTCTCCTTCAATTGCCACTTTTAAGAAGATGGTGCACATGATCGGGATGCAAAAGCTCAAGGATGTTCTTATTAGGGGGGTTAATACACGCTGTACTCTTTTTCCCTTATGAGGTTTTGTCCCATTGGATTTTTCTTGTAAGGTTTTTAATGAGGTAGCCTATATGTGTATTGTTAGAGATTAATGCTCTTTTTCCTTCACTAGATTTTTTTTCCATAGGGTTTTTCTAGTTAGATTTTAATGAGTCACATTATTTATCTATACATTCAAGGGGAGTGTTATAAATGTATTTACATTATAATGAATGTCTATAATAAGATCTAGTTGATATCTATCGGGATTTGAAATATCTGTCTTTTAGTAAAAAATTAGGAGTATTTTTCCCTATAAATAGATGGATTTTATTCATTGTATTCTCAATCATATGATCTCTCATCTCTCAAGAGAAATAAAGAAGTCTCCCTCTTCTCTCTTTATTTATTCTTGTTCTTCCTTTATAGTTTCTTGTTATTGCTTTTATGTTTCATAACACTTTTGGCAAAATAAAATTTGTTCTGAGTCCTTTTTTTATTAACACAAGAGACTTCTTTTTCTCTTTTGGTTGATGGAATCCTAATAAAACTATATAAAAGTTTAAAATCAATTTTTTGTTTGGTTTATAAATATTCCTTCTAAAAAGAACATTAAATTGTCACATGGAGTAGAAGTAGGATTAGTTAATTTTTTCATTCATTTTGTCATCTCTTTAGTTAACTTTTTCTTACTTACTTTTCATTATGTTTTCAGTTTTTAATGGTGCTCCAAACTGATGAATAGCCTAGGTCATTTGTAATTATTTCCATTTGAATGGTTGTTATGTATTGCATTACTTTATATTATATCATGTTAATAGTTAAAATGTAATAATTGTTTTGAATATTGCTTAAATTTTACTATATCACATCATTAAATTCGTCGTTATATAACATCATTAAATTCATCGTCAAAATAGATATTCTGAAGGATCAGAGGATGTTTATATTTTTGCACATATTTTGGATATGGAGCATTAAGAAAGACTATTGTTGCATATATTCGAATTTATCAAATAGAAGTGCATATTAATCATGGATGGGCTATGCTTTTAAATTTTAAATTTTTGCCAAAATTTGATAAATTAGAATATGGTTAAATTTCATGTCTTTGATTTGTTTCAAGCGGTTTGTTTTTTTGTGCTTCTATAGTGCATAAATATAATTAGATCAATTGATAAAATTATTGAAACATAAATAATAGTAAAGAAGGGGGGGGGGGGGGGGGGAAGACATAAATTATTTTAAGGTAATGGACACAAATGTTAGTTCTAAATAATTCCACAAGTTTTTTCTGCAAAGTAATGTTAGGTTTGTTTAAATAGAAATAGTTGAAAACTTTTCATAAAAGAAACGCCCTTTTAATAAGTTACACCCTTTTAATAAGAGACACATCTTTTCAATAAGAGATAATACATAAATATGACCCTAAACTTGACATTAAATTATAACTTTGACATTAAACTTTGATAGTGCACAAATAGGACGTTTAACTATTCAAAACCTGAACAAATATGACCTCCGATTTTGCAACCCCCATGCGTGAGTTTCACTCGCGCCTACGTGGAAAGGTAATCCAATCACACGGTGCCACATCGTTAAAAGGGCTCACTTGGAGGGAGGTCATATTTGTGAAGTTTTGAATAGTTAAAGGTCATATTTGTGCATTGTCAAAATTTTACTTTTTGTGTTAAAACGGCGTCGTTTTTATTATTATTATTATTATTATTATTATTATTATTATTTTATTTATTTCTATAGCAGCAACACCTAACTTTTTTTTATTAAAAAAAAAGAACAACCACTAACAAGGATCGAACCCGCGCAGTAGGCCGAAGGAAGCGCCCAAGAAGAGCAAATAACACCACTGGGCTATCTAAGTGCCTTGTTTCATGTGGTTCAACATTAATATACATACATAAATATAGATTTTCTACCTTATATATACAATGTAACTTTTTTACTGAGGGGGTTCGGGTGAACCCCATGGCAACCACTTAGGTCTGCCCATGCGTTAATTTAATAACTTTAATTTGGTAGCGTTAATTTAATATACTACTACTACTATCCATAATAATGTTAATTTAATAAATTTTTATTAAAACTATAATTTTTTTTTATTAGTATAGTTTCATCTTTAATATAATATTTAAATAAATTATAAATTATAATTATATTTAGATATATTATATAACTTAAATTCGCCCTCTGCTTTATAATATATATACATACCTGCATAATTTTTTCATATGAGGCTGGCCACCTAATTAATAAATCATCAATATTGCTCTTTTTCTGCAATGACAAAAGAAATTAGATGCCGTTTTCATCTTTGAGCCAAAAATAATAAAAAAATAATAGTGAAAAGTCATTTAAAGGTCATATTTGTGCAGTTTTGAAAAGTTAAAGGTCATATTTGTGCACTATCAAAGTTTAAGGTCAAATTTATAATTTGGTGTCAAGTTTAGGGTCATATTTATGTATTATGCCCTTAGATTTTAAGCTGGACGCGCCCAGTTTTGCGTGTTGAACACGCGTTTTGCCACATAGGATCGGAGGTCATATTTGTGCAGTTTTGAATAGTTAAATGTCATATTTGTACACTGTCAAAATTTAACGTTAAAGTTATAATTTGGTGTCAAATTTAGGGTCATATTTATGTATTATATCTTTCAAAAAAAGACTCATCTTTTCACTTAAAAATTAAAACATTAATTATTTATTTAAATAATTACTAACAATCACCCACTTGTTCAAATATAAATAATGACTCTATCAAGTTATGTCATGCATAAAATAATATATCTTTCAATTTGAACAACACCATAGTGCTATGTTACAAGATGAAATCAAAATTTCATGTAACATAATAGCTTTGAACGCGTTATTCCTTAAGATAACATTAGTGATATTACACACATAAATATTTTATTCTTGCTTTCCACTCAAACATGCTTAGCACTTTTAAGGCCATGTGTTATCCAAAATTCATAAATTTTTATGAAAGTAACTCCAATTCCCAATAGAATCGACACCACTTCAATGTTCATATAGGTGAAGTGCTTTCATTGTCTTTGTCATATTTGAGATACTTGTTCCTTGAACTGAAATTCACCAAAAGTACTAAAATTCAGCCCTCCAATCTAGGACAACCAGTACTAATACATCTTTTACTTTAGTACTGAAACATTCATGTATCAATAAATTGTTATTATTCTTTGAACCCAAAACTATTGATTTTATAATGTAAGGTAGGATTGTCATTACTTGGTGAGCCTAATTTAGGATTTTTAACCTAATTAAATTCGAAGTTATTTTCACCAATTCCTTTGTAAGAGGTTTAGTGAATGGATCAACCAAATTAATTTTTGACTTCATAAAAATGTGAGAGATAATTTCTCCTTTAATCAATTTTCTCACATAATCATGTCGAAGATTTATATATATGTCTTGACTTTCCATTTTATATGTTGCTATAAGCTCAAGATAGAGTGACTTGACTATCACACTATATAGAAACTGAACTCAAACCTTTTCAGACTAATAGAATTTCTAAAATAAAATTCCTTAACCACTCAACTTTTTCTAATGCAACAAATTTTGATTTCATGGTTGAATGCGTTATGCAAGTTTGTTTCTCGGATTTTTAAGAAATTGCACTTCCTCCCAAGGTAAATATCCAACTAGTTGTGGACTTGTTGCCTCCTAAATTTGATATCCAACTTGCATTGGTATCTCCTTCTAAAACAGTAGGAAATTTTGACTATTGAATACTTAAATCTATTATTTTCTTAAGAAAACCAAGAACTCATTCAATGGCCTTCCAATAATTAATACTAGGATTACTAGTAGATCTACTTAATTTATTAAATGTATATTCTATGTCAGTTCTTATGAACGGCATAGCATAGATAAGTGTAATACACCAAGTTTTTAAGCTCTAGACCCACCAAAAGATAGGCCATTGAATTAACTTTCAAACACCACCAGTCTCGCCTTAATCCAATATCATAGTGAAAAGTTATGACAATTTGACTTAGGAACTGTTAAATTTTTAGTGGCAACAACTCTGATAATAACTTGTTGTCAGACACAATGAGTTGTAGTGAAACTTATTGTCACTACAGTGAGGGACCAAAGATTTCAGCCCAGTGATGATAAGTGAAACATACGACTCGTTATCAGTCTAAACGAGTCATAACGTGGACTCGTCGTCTCAACAATAAGGAATCAAGAAATCAAGTATCTAACAACGGCTCCTCATAATGACCCATGACCAGATCTAATTAGTTATTGCCTAAACTGTGACAATTCTTTCCAAAATTTCTTTACATTTTAAGAATGACTTTTTGGTCTTTTCCCATTCTTTTAACTCCTAACCCACATTGTTTAGGCTCCCCTAAGGATGGTATATAAGCCTAATTTTCCCCCAAATCCCTATTAAGTCACAAAATCTGCTAAAACCAAGAAAGATGAACGATTATTCTCATCCAAAGCCAAGTTAGGGTTTTCTCAATCTCAAGTTCAAATCCTAATATTTTCTCCAAGGTATCCATCTCCAGGTATGTGGATTTTATCAATGGGTTCCTTCCACCCTTTGAGTCCCAAATACTTCTCTAATTCTCAAGTTTAATTCCCCTTTAAGCCAGGTCAAATATGGGTTTTCTTAATTTCTTCAGTTTATTCTTGTAATTAAACCATGAAAATATATTTTTCCATAGGTTTAACATCTTCCCATTCTGAGAAATATGAATTTCCCTTTTTATTAATAAATTATTAAGCTTTGACTTGAATTATTAAATTTCCTATTATGATCAACTTTTAAATATTATCATCTACAGTTGTATTAGTCAGAGCTGGTGGGTTATGAACATCTGATACTTAGGGATTCATGCATATATAAGTTTACATGTCTTTGAGTATTTAGATTATCCATTGTTGATATTTTTAGTATGTAATTGAGATGAGCAATTTAATTTTTAGTGTCATTCGGTTAGGAGTAGTACTTAGCACCGAGTAAACATCGAGATAAAGGATCACCCGTCAGTTAGAAATTAGACCTTTAGTAGAAGTCCCTAAGTTCTAGTTCTACAATGCCACCATAAGTTATAAGGGGTCACCCGCCAGTAGACGACTAACAACCTAGTGCTTTGGGTCATCAATTTAATAAATCTATGCCAACCAGTGTTCATACCTTTGGTAAGGTATTGAACACGCATTCAACTGGGGTTACAAATTGGACCTTGATTTGCTCAGATTGGGGTATGTCGATTATTTTTAGCTCCCACAGTCCTCATTTCATGTTGCTGTCCGAATTTGCATAACCATGTATCCAGTTATTTAATTTTTATTCAGTACATATTTATACCTGGTCTTATATTGAGCTTACATGTTCATTTATTCATGTTCAAATTACATTATTTATTTTCCCATCTCACATACTCAGTATATTTAATGTACTAATCATACACTTTTCTATGCTATATTGTCTCATAATATAGGTTCAGACACTCAGTACCCGGATCGCACTAAGCACATTCTCGTACCACTCAACAACAGTTTTGGTAAGTCCTCATAATTTGAGGACTAGTTATCAGTTATTTATTTTGCATTCTACTTTAATTTTAGTCAGTTGGGGGCTTGTCCCAATAACCCATTAAGATTTAAAGGCTTCCAGATAGATTTCTAGTTTTCAGCATGTTGGTTTGTCAGACAATTGTATTCTATTTTTGGTTGATATTCAATATTTCCTTATTATTATTTCCATAAGTTATTTAGTTTAATTTCAACCTAGTATTTTATTACTTTTTAGCATTCTTATTGTTATCCCAGACCATGGATTAACTTGGGGTTACTTGTGACTCTAAGCACCGTATTACAACTAAGGAGAAGTCTTGGATCATGAAAAACTTTGTATCAGAGCAACAATTTTAACATGTCCTAAGGTGTTTAAAAGCCATGTTAGTAAAGTCTTGTTCATGGGTGTGAAGCGCGCCATACTTATGAGTGAGAGACTATGAAACATATTAGGAAGGTCTCACTTCTTTAATAATTCATGTAGTGTAATAGAGTGTGAACTCTATTAAACTTATTATTATAACTTTTTCTCTACCCATTTACAAAAAATGCCTCCCAAGAGAACTAACAGAAGGAGGAATAGGAATTAGCGAGCACCACTGCTAGTTCTGGAAGACCCTCTGAATGAGCAAGTCTCTCATGCTGAGTTTAGGACTTCTTTCACAACATTATCCGAGTTGATAATAGCTCAGAATAAATAATAAGATATTTCACCAGCCAATCTAGCTGTGAATACAACAGCTATAAAAAGTCGAGACTTCACTCAAATTAATCCCCCAATGTTCTTTGGGTCTAAGCTTGAGGAGGATATATAGGAGTTCCTTGACAATATTTAGAAGGTCACTGAGATGATGGATGTCACTTCTACTGAGAGTGTTGACTTAAATGCTTACCAATTGAAAGGAGTAGCTTACACATAATTCAGGTAGAAGAAGGAGGACAGAGGTGATGATTTAGGGTCAATAGAGTGAGATGATTTTGTTGTTGTATTTTTGACAAGTTCTTCCCACTTGAGTTGTGGGAATACAAGGTGCAGGAGTTTATATAGTTGAAGCAGGGAAATATAAGTGTGAAGGAGTATTCACTCAAGTTTACTCAGTTGGCAAGGTATGCTTTATCTATGGTTGTTGACTCTAGGTCCCAAATGAGCAAGTTTGTTTTTGGTGTTTCTGAGGATGTGGTCAAGGAGTGCAGGACAACCATATTGGTTAAGGAGATGGACATATCCAAATTGATGATTCATGCTTAACAGATTGAGGAGGACAAAATCAAAGAGGATGAAAGGAAGAATACGAGGGCTAGAATTGGTGGCTTCAATTACTCTCAACAGAGGATAGATGGTGGTAATCACTCTCAGTTCTACCAGAAATATTTAGCTATAGCACCATCTTCTTCTAGTGCTCTAGTGCCAATTATAGATAGGATACTCGTGATAGACCACAAGTCTCTAAGTCTTAGGGTAGTATAAATAGTTCTCGCACTAACTTAGTTTGCAAAAAGTGTGGTAGGAACCACATGGGTGAGTGTTTGGCAGGTAGTGATGCTTGTTTTAGGTATGGCAAGTTAGGCCATAGAGTGAGGGATTGTCCAGTGGCTATCGGGGGGTACGAATATTTGTCAGCATAGCCAGTCTAACTCTTCAGTAGTTTTAGTAGGGTGCCTAACTCAGCAGGGTGCCACCTCTAGTGTAACTGGTGGACAACATCAAAGTAGGTTCTATGCCCTTCAAACTTAACAGGATTATGAGGGTTCTCCTGATGTGGTCACTGCTACGTTGTAAGTTTTTCATACTCATGTTTATGTATTGTTAGACTCCAGAGCCACACTTTCCTTCATGACTCCCTATATAATAGTAGATTTTGGTGTTAGCCATGAAATACTCATAGAACCATTCTAAATTTCTACTCCATTTGATAGCTCAATCATAGCTAGATGGGTAAACAGAATTTGCACAGTCATAGTATCCCAAAAAGTCACTTCAGTCGATCTAGTAGAGTTAGACATGATTGATTTTGATGTTATTCTTGGCATGGATTGGATCCACTATTGCTATGCTAAGTTGATTGTAGAACTAAAGTAGTTTAGTTTCAGTTTCCAAATGAGCCAGTCCTAGAGTGGAAGGGTAGTACCTCAGTGCCTATAGGTTGGTTTATCTCTTTCCTTAAGGCAAGAAAAATAATTTCCAAATGGTGCATCTATCATTTTGTTTGAGTCAAGGACTTAGGGTCTGAAATCTCAAGTCTTGAATCAGTTCCAGTAGTAAATGAATTTTAGAGGTATTTCCTGAATATCTGCTTGGAGTTTCTCCTAAGCAGGAAATTGATTTCAAAATAGATCTCCTTAAAAATGCCCTGCCTATTTTAGTTCCACCTTATAGAATGGATCTAATAGAGATCATGGAATTAAATGAATAATTGAAAGATCTCTTGGACAAGGGTTTTATTAAGCCTAGTGTCTTTCTATGGGGTGCTCCTGTGAGACCCTATAAAACTTTGATGATTTATTTTGACCTTCCGCATGTGTAATATCAATTTTTGAATTGAATTATGTTTAGGGATGTTAAAAGGATTTTTTGGGAAAGTTATGAATTGTTTGGAAGGGGTTTAGGGGAATTGGATGAATTTTGAGTTGGAATTGGCATTAACCTTGACCCACTTTATAATTTTGTTTTGAATATGGACAAGTTACATGGTTTAACTTGCTTTTGAACTCAATACGTTGCATTAATGGATAAAAGGATATAAAAATAGATTTGGATGGCCTTAGTTTCCATGGTTTGGATTTAATTAAACTTGGGAGTTTATTTTAGTGGTGTGAATTGGTTTGACAGAAATATATTAGCTTACAAGTATATTGGTATGACGATAACAAGTGGTAAATGCCTTAATAAATGGCTCATGGGTTAATGGTTGTAATTATGTTCAAAGTAATTTTAATTTGGGCTTAAAGGTGGTTGTACAGCTCACCGTGAAGGTGTAAGTCCTAAGGGGATGAACACTGAAAAGCACATTTGTCGGCCTTGGGGGTCTATATACTCATGTGCTTGACACATACTTTACATATAAATATATATAGGATGAATATTGCCCATGGTTTCTTTAGTTTTCCCTTATTTTTTCCTCAGTTCATTCAGCTAAATAATACTAGGGCTCTTTCAACAAGGGGAGATGAACCCATATAGCCCATAGTCGCCTTTAGGATAGATCGAGCTACACAGTCCAATTTAATGGTTTTATATCTCATATTCTTAATCCTTACCGTATCATGGCATCCTATATATATATAAATATGTGCATGTGGTTTTAACTAATTTTTGGACATGGCATTATGTTATCACTTTTTCTGAGTTACATGCTAATGCTTATCACACTGACCATCCTGATCTATGCTACATCAGTTTATGATATAGGGTCCAAAAAATTTTCTATTGATTCTATACAATATTAGGTGGATTAGAACATTTGTTGAGTTTTTGTGAAGTGGCGAGCCTCTATCCTTCGGAAGGCCTTATAATTTCATTAGTCTTTCTTTATTTGCTCAGTATTTCTTGATTTTTTTTAGTCATAGTAGGGGTATTTCCCAACTTAGTTGTTATTCTAATTCTAGCGGCTATTGTGGACAAGTGTGGGTTGGTTATTGTTTTGACTCCTAGTTCATTTAAGCTATCTATTCATATTTTATTACTATCTTAATTATCTTACAATTTATTATAATTATCATGCTCTTGAGGTTAGGATAACGGGGTGGTCTTCGATCCATGAAGGGATTGAGATACCTGTCATGGCCAGGCACGGGGTTGGGTCATGACAAATTTGGAATTTGATCAAGATTTAGAGTCGTTGGGTGTTCACAAAGTCATGTCAAGTAGAGTCCTTTTTATGGGTGTGCAGCACACCATACTTATAAGGAGGAGGCTATAGGGCATTTAGATATGTTTCCCCTTTTATGTTCTATTTTGATCAATAAAGTCTAGTGTTATGGAGCTTCTCTAACTCCTGGCTTCTTCTCATTTTATATTATGCCACCTCAAAGATATGATATTTGTAGGATCTTTGCTGGAACTTCTATTCCACTTGAGGGAAATATAAATAGAACTCTCCCTTTCTATGAAGTGTAGATATGGTCTAAGGTCCCTGCTCTAAATTGCACTACCCCATATGGAGTTCTACCTGTCCCCACTCATCCTCCTCAAGCTTCCTGAGGTGGTGATGCTTATAATCAACCACCTCAAGAGGACATCTCTAATGCAGAGTTCCATTGGTCTATTTATTTACATACTTAGTTAGTGACATCTTAGTCTCATTAGTTGGATTATGTTGGTTTTATTGCTCATTCGTCTAAGGTCACTTGGGTTAGTCAATTTATGAGTTTAAATACCCCAACCTTTATAGGCTCTAAGGTTGAGGAGGATCCTTAGGGGTTTATTGATAAGATGGAGAAAATATTTAGGGTGATGCATGCTACTGATATGGAGGGTGTAGGCTTTGCTACTTGTTAGTTGAAAAATGTAGTTTGTTAGTTGTATGAGAAGTAGGAAGATATGAGAGTGATGTTGCGTAAGAGGTGGTCTAAGATGACTTTTCAAGGGCCTTTCTTAATCACTTCTTTCCTAAAGAGTTAAAGAAAACTAAGGATATGAATTTTATTGATATGAAGGAAGGTAAGATGAGCGTGAAAGAATATGCTTTGAAATTTCAGCAGTTGGCTTATCATTCTCTAGAGTTGGTGCTTAACGTGAGATCTAAGATGAGAAAGTTTGCTTCTGGGTTGTCTCGTGACTTGGTATTGAAGTGTAAGGCTGTAATATTGAACAATGATATAAACATCTATAGACTTGTGGTTTATATGCGGAAGGTTAAGGATGAGAAGAAGAAATAGATAGAGATGAGAGAGAGGCAGAACAAAAAGTTTAGGTATTCAGAGCAGGGCAAGGGTAGCAGAATAGTGGGAGATGTGTTAGACAATGTACTAATAATAAGAATTATGGAAATTCTTATTCATCTGATAGTGCTCCCTATCCTAAGACGTCGGGTGATCATCGTTCTCATGTTAGTAGTGGTCTTAAGGCACAGTGTGCCCAGTCTTAGGCTAGTAGAGCTCAGTCAGCCCCACCTTACCCTCCTTGTCATTTTTGTAGAGGGGAGAAATTAGTGTTATAACTATGGTCAAGTGGGTCACATACAGTGAGACTGTCCTTCATCCAAGGTTGCCGTTGGGGCTAATAAAGTTTTGATTGCCACTTCTTTAGAACTTGTGCCAAAAGGCACTTCTGGTATGGACACTTGCCAAAATCTCCTCTATGCACTTGCTACTCTCTAGGAACCCGAGGAATCTCCAGATGTTGTTACTGGTATGTTACATCTCTTTTCCTATGATGTTTATTGTTTGCTTGATCTGGGTTTTACCCTTTCTTATGTGACCCCTTATATGGCTGTGTATTTTGGTTTTTGTCCTAAAAATATTTTTGACCCTTTTTCTATTTGCATTCTGATGGGTGACTCTATAGTTGCTATAAAAATCCATAGGGGTTGTGTGGTGTCTATATTCCATAGGGAAACATTAGTGGATTTAATTGAGTTGGATATGGTGGATTTTGATATTATCTTGGGGATTGATTGGCTTTATTCGTGCTATGCTTATCTGGATTGTAGGACTCGAAATGTTATTTTTCACTTTTCTAATGAGATGGTATTAGAATAGAAAAGGAGTTCCTTAGTACCCAAAGGGAAGTTTATTTCTTATTAGAGCTCGGAAGTTAGTTTCCAAAGAGTGTCAATATCATCTAGTTTGGGTTAAGTATTCTAACTCTGAAGGTCCTTTCTAATCCATCCCTTTGGTTAACAAATTTCTTAAACTATTTTATGATGATCTTTCTAGAATTCCTCCCGATAGGGAAATAGACTTTGGGATTGATCTTCTTCTGGATACTCATCCTATTTCTATTCCTCCTTATAGAATGGCTCCGACTGAATTAAAAGAGATAAAAGAGTAATTAAAACATAGTTTTGATAAAGGGTGCATCATAGTATTTCTTCGTAGGGTGCTCGGATGCTTTTTGTGCAAAAAAATATGGGTCTCTTCGGATATGTATAGACTATCATTAGCTGAATAAGGTGACAGTAAAGAATAAGTATCCTCTTTCTAGGATTGATGACCTCCTTGATCAACTTCAGGGTGCTAGATGTTTATCAAAGATTTATCTTTATTTGGGATATCATCAGTTTAAAATTAAGGAGGTTGATATTCCCAAAGCTTTTTTTTGAACCCAGTATGGTCATTATGAGTTTTGATTATGTCATTTGGGTTGACTAATGCTTCAACTGCTTTCATGGATCTTATTAATTGGGTTTTCAGGATGTTTTTAGATTTGTTTGTTATAGTTTTTATTGATTATATCTTGGTGTATTCTAAGAATAAGGAGGATCATGCCAATCACCTCCATATTTTGTTACAGACCCTTAAGGACCAAAAGTTATATGCAAATTTTCTAAGTGTGAGTTTTGGTTGAATGCTTTGACTTTTATTAGGCGTGTTTTTTCTAGTGAGGGGATTAAGGTGGATCCATATAACATTGAGGCGGTTAAAAGATGGCCTAGACCCTTGACTCCAACTGACATTAAGAGCTTTTTGGGTTTGGCTGGATATTATAGGAGGTTTATGGAGAGTTTCTCCTCTATTATTGCTCTGCTGACTAGGTTGACTCTGAAGAAGGTTAAGTACTTGTGGTCTGATGTTTGTGAGGGTAGCTTTGAGAAGTTGAAGTATAAACTGACTTATGTGCCAGTTTTAACCCTGCCCGAGGGTACCAATGGTTTTGTTATATTTGTGATACATCCCTGTAGGACTGGGATGTGTCTTGATACAGCATGGTAAGGTTGTGGACTATGCTTCTAGGTAGCTTAAGGTTCATGAAAGGAACTATCTAATTTACCATCTGGTGTAAGAGGCTATGGTCTTTGATTTAAATATTTGGCGCCATTATTTGTATGCGGTGCATGTAAATATCTATTTAGATCATTAGAGCTTGCAGTATGTGTTTACTTAGAAGGAGTTGAATCTCAGGCAAAGAGGTTGCTCGAATTGCTTAAGGATCATGACACTAGTCTTCACTACCATTCATGTAAAGCTAATATGGTTGCTGATGCTCTTAGTACGTTTTCAATGAGGAGCTTATCCTATATTGAAGAGGAGAAAAGAGTATTAGTGAAGGACATTCATAGGTTGGCGAACTTGGGATTTTATCTTATTGACTCTGAGGATGGAAGAGTGATTGTTCAGGAAGTGGTCAAATCATCTTTTGGTGCTGAGGTGTTGGAGAAATAGATTTTGGATCCCACACTTATGCAGATTAAGGATGATATGGGTTAGCAAAAGGTTATGACTTTTGAGAGTGGTGGAGATAGCATCTTGAGGTATCAAGAAAGATTGTGTGTTCCTGATGTTGATGGGCTATGGGAAAGAATTTTGACTGAGGCTCATGCGTCCAAATATACAGTTCATTCAAGTTCAACTAAGATGTATCATGACTTGAAGGAAATCTATTGGTGGAATAATATGAATAGAGATGTGGCAAATTTCATTGCTAAGTGTATGGTTTGTCAACAAGTCAAGGCTAAACATTTGAGGCTCGATGGCATGTCTCAAGAGATTGAGTTTTCTATGTGAAAGTGGGAGATAATCAATATGGATTTCATTACGAGTTTGTCGCTATCTCAGAATAAGTATGATTTGATTTGGGTCATTGTGGATAGGATGACTAAGTCTACTCACTTTTTTCTTATGAGGATAACTACTTAGTAGAGGATTATTCTAAGTTGTACATTCAGGAGATAGTCAAGTTGCATGGTGCGCTAGTGTCCATTATTTTAGATTGAGACACATATTTTTCTTCTTACTTCTGGCATTTATTTTAGAAATGTTTGAGTGAACAGGTGAGCCTTACATCACTTTCCATCCTCAAATGGATGGACAGGCAGAGCATACTATTCAAACTTTGGAGGATATGCTAAGGGCCTGTGTGATTGATTTTAAGGGAAGTTAGGTCTGGAGGATATGATAAGGGCTTGTGTGATTGATTTTAAGGTAAGTTGGGTTGACCATTTACCTTTTATTGAGTTTGTTTATAATAATAGTTACTATTCGAGCATTCAGATGGCTCATTTTGAGACTCTTTATAGTAGAAGGTGTGGGTTCCTTATTGGGTGATTTAAGCTTACTAAGACTAGATCATTTGGTCATGAATTGGTTCACAAAGCTATGGAGAAGGTAAAGGGGATTAGATAAAGACTTAAGACTGCTCAAAGTCACCAAAAGTATTATACGGATGTGAGGTAAAGGGAGATAAAGTTTGAAGTGAATGATTGGGTGTTCTTGAAAGTGTCTCCTATGAAAGAAGTCATAAGGTCTGGGATGAAGGGGAAACTCAACCCCTATTATGTTAGACCATATTAGATCATAAGGAAAATTAGGAATGTGGCATATGAGTTAGATTTGCCTATGAGTTTGGGTTCTATTCATCCCGTTTTCCATGTATCTATGTTGAATAAGTGTGTAGTGATCCTTCCTTGACAGTGCCTATTGAGGATATCATGTTATGGATTCTTTGTCTTATAAGGAAGTTTCGATTGAAATATTGGATAGGCAAGTTCATAGATTGATAACAAAGGATGCAGCTTCGGTGAAGGTCCTTTGGAGAAATCAAAAGGTGGAAGATGCTACATAGAAAGCTGAGGAAGATATAAAGTCCAAGTACCTTTTCTTGTTTCCCAGGTTGGATAAAAGTGCTTAAGGTATGAGTTTCATTTGTCTCTTGTCACTTTTCGAGTTTGGATTTTTATTCTGGTATATTCTTCCTATTCTCATGCTAAAAGTTTCCTAACTTATTATTTGGGGATGAATAATCCTAAGGGGGATAATGTATATAACTTCAATGATTTTATTTTAACCTTCCCGCATGCTTAATATTAATATTTGATTTGAATTATGTTTGGGGATATTAAAAGGGTATTTTGGGAAAGTTTTGGATTTTTCAGAAGGGGTTCAGGTCATTTTAAGACCCTAAGGCAATGAGGGTCCGTGATAAGGCCGTGTCATATTCTTTTTCTTTTCTAATCATCAAAATTCTCTCAATTGTGCCCCCATTGCCATTAGAGCACTCTTTGATACGTGTTATGGAATTCTCTAATTTAGTGGAGTGGGGCTTACCTTTCTTAATTATGACGTACTCAGTTAGGTTGCCCCTAAAAAGGAACACTTCCTCTACCCAGCCATTTCGGCTTAAGAAGATGTGTAAGTGCATTTATTTCTATAAGAAGGGTGCGTTCTGAGGTATGAAATAGGAGAGAAGGGATGTCACAATTAGGGTTTTGAATAAAATGACGTCAAGCTTGACTTGGCTATTGAAGAAGCTCTTTTCCTTTAGGCACCAGGAGTAGGCAAAAAAAGATGGACTTTCCTCCAAATGGCAGGATTGAAATAGAGGTTAACCTCTTAATATCAACGTGGCATAGAGGATAACCTCCTCGATAATGACGTTCCATGCCAGTATTTTAATTTCATCATCTTTTGTTTGTTTTCACTTGGGGTGAGGGGATTTTTGTCTTTTTACCCCTTGTATGACCTTTAAACATAAAATAAGCATCTTTCTTTAGTTTTCAAAGATTAAAATCATCCTTTCTCTCTAAATACTCAAAATCTAAGAACATTCAAGGATTTCATAATGCATTCATCATCTGGGCTCCAAACTTCAAATTGACTTTAATTTCCTAAGTATTTCAGGCATGTTTCACTTCTCTAAACTTGAATTTCTTGAGTATCACTTGCCTTTGATTTAGTTTGATTATAATAACAACTATCACTTCAGTATTTAGATAGTCCCGTTTGAGTATCTTTATGGTAGAAGGTATAGATACCCTACTGGTTGGTTTGAGATAGGTGAAGCTGCTATGACAAGACCAAATTCAGTGCATGAAGCGATTGAAAAAGTTTAACTGCTTAGCATTATCAAAAATCTTATGAAAATGTGAGAAGAAGGGAACTTGAGTTTGATATTGGTGATTTTGTCTACTTCAAGGTTTCACCCATAAAAAGGGTGAAGAGATTTGGTTAGAAGGGAAACCTAAGTCCCTATAATGTGGGTCTTTATAAAATTTTGAGTTGATATGAACAGGTCGCTTGTGAGTTGGAATTTCCTACAAGTTTAACATGAGTGCATCCAATCTTTCATGTTTCCTTGTTGAAGTAATGCATTGGTGACCCATCATCAGTCGTTCCTATAGAGAGTGTGGGCATGAAAGATAGCCTCTCATATGAAGAGATCCCTATTGATATCCTTTATCTTTAGATTCGTAGGTTGGGGAATAAAGAGGTTGCCTTAGTAAAGGTTCTATGGAGAAATCAGTCTGTTGAGGGAGCTACTTCGAAAGAAGAGGCATATATGATGACCAAGTACCCCCATCTTTTCTCTTCGAACTCAATCCCAACTTGAGGTAATAGTTTCCTTAATTAATTAATTAATTCTTCCATTTCTATCCCAAGCCATCCAACTATTTTTATGTCATGACGACTGCTTTGCTAATTCCTGAATATGTTAAGAAGGGCTTTTTATTTTTTCCCATTCTTTTAACTCCTAACCCTCGTCGTTTAGGCTCTCTAAGGGTGGAATATAAGCCGTATTATCCCCAAAATTCCCATTAAGTCACAAAATCAATCAAAACCAAGGAAAAAGAGAGATTATTCTGATCTAAATCTAATCAGGGTTCCTAAATCTCAAGTTCAAATTCTAAGGAGTTCTCCTAAGCTTCCATCTCCAGGTATATGGGTTTTCATCAATGGGTTCCTTCCACCCATTGAGTCCCAAACACACCTCAAATTCTCAAGTTTAATTCCCCTCTAAGTTTTGGGTTCCATGTTAAATATGAGTTTTCTTAATTTATTTCGTTTATTTTTGTAATCAAATAATGAATATATGTTTTCCCATAGGTTTAACTTCTTCCCATACTCGAAAACATGAATTTCCCTTTTTATTGATAAATTATTGAGTCTTGGCTTGAATTATGAAATTCTTTATTATGATTTTATTTTAAATATTATCACGTTGAGTTGTATTAGTAAGAACTAGTGGGTTATGAACACACGATACCTTGGGATTCATACATATATTAGTTTACATGTCTTTGAGCAGTTCAGATTATCCATTGTTGATATTTTCAGAATGTAATTGAGATGAGCAATTCAGTTTTCGTTGTCATTCAGTTGGGAGTAGTAATTAGCACTAAGTGAACGCAGGGATGAAGACTCAACCGTTAGTTAGGACTGAGACCTATAGTAGAAGTCCCTAAGTTCCAAAATTACTGCACCACCATAGATTATAAAAGGGTCACCTGCCAATTGAGGACTGGCACCTTAGTCCTTCGGGACATTAGTATAGTTGATCCACGCCAACCAGTGTTTGTACCTTGGAAAGATACTGAACATCCATCCAACTGGGGTTATACGTTGGACCCCAATTTGCTCAAAATGGGGTATGTCGGTTATTGTTAGCTCCCATACTCCTAAGTTCATGTTTTTGTTTAGATTTGCAAGACTATGTATTCAGTTATTCATCTTTTATTCAGTACATGTTTATACCTATTCTCCCATTCAGTTTATATGTTCATGCATTCATGTTTAGATTACACTAGTTAGTTGCCCATCTCATATACTCCGTATATTCAAAGTATTAATCACATACTTTTCTATGCTATATTGTCTCAGAATATATGTTTGGATGCTTAGTACCCATATCACATTTAGCACGTTCCCGTATCACTCAGTAGTTGTTTTGGTGAGTCCTCTTCCGAGGACTAGTTATCGGTTATTTATTTTATAGTCTACTTTTATTTTGGTCAGTTGGGGTTAGTTGGGGGCTTTTCCTAACAACTCATTAAGATTTAGAGGCTTTCAGACAGATGTCTATATTTTCAACATGTTGGTTTGTCAAACAATTCTATTTCTAGTTTTTGTTGATATTTAGTATTTCCTTATTATTATTTTCATTAGTTATTTCTGTTTAACTTTCGCCCAGTATTTTATTACTTTTCAGTATTCTCAGTGTTATTACAGGCCATGGGTTAGCTTGGGTCACTCATGACTCTAAGCACTATGTTGAGACTAGGGGTAGTCTCGGATCGTGACAATAAGTATCCAATAGTGCTTGCATACTCAAGTTAAGCCATAGTTCTTCCTTAATTCTTAATTAACGTGATGCTTAGATCAAATGGGGTATTCACCTCTATAATATTTAGTGACTGAATTTACTTAGCACTTTATCAATGTAATGATATTGGCTCAATACATATTTATCCACTATTTCTTTTAATCTTAATATCTAATATGGTATCAACTTGTCCAAAATCCTTCACCTCAAATGAGGAAGATAGAAACTTCTTCATTTTAAAATTTCATTCAAATAATTGGTTACAGTTACCATGCCATAACATATGAATAAACTAGTATAAATAATTACTAATACTTTTAGAATAAACACGTTTATCAGCAACATTATGCTTAAATCCAAATGATGAAATTGCTCTATTAAGTTTTTTATGACTTTGTTTAGGAGCCTGTTTTTGTTCATATGAGGATTTGACAAGCTTACAAACTTTTTGTTCATTTTTTGGTAGAATAAACCCATTAGGTTGTTCCACATAGACCTCTTCTTTGAGATCACCATTTAAAAATGTTGTTTTGACATTCATCTGATGAACATGTAAGTCGTAAATAAATTCAACAGTAAATATAACTTTAATCAAAGTTATTCTTTCCATGAGTGCATATGTATCACAATAATCAATTTCTTCTTTTATGTCGAAAGACTTTAGTAACTAACCTAGGTTTGTAGGTATGTAACGTCCCATCTATAAGGTACTTTCTTCAAAATAACCACTTCAACTGATAGGTTTAGACGTTGGAGTGTAATGCCCTAAAAATCTATCCCGAGATGTCACATAGTGCTTAGAACTATAAGTGATCCCAAGCTAAACCTTCTACTGGCATAACTCATACGCAACTGAAAGATATTCAAAAAACTACTGAGTTTACTATACGGAAACATAATAACGATGGAATCTAGGAAAAATACAATATCTACAAAACTTTTACATTCTGATAAAGTCTGAAAGAGGTACTGAAAATACATAACTAACTCTAACTGATATCTATGAAGCCTCTACTATACTGACTATAGCTAGCTAGGACGTGACCCCAATTATCACTAATCAATACATATGAATAAGAAAATAAAGTACATCAATAATATCTAACTAAAGCCCCCGAAGTAGGAGGACTCCTTATCTGCTGGCTGGAATCTGCAACTGTCTGAATATAGTATACGTGATACAACTAAGCTGATACCTACATTATGAGATAATGTATCACATAGACATATATGTGGATCAGTACTTTGAGGATGTACTGAGTATATGGGGCTGAAATGCATAAGTAAAACATCATCTCATCGTCATAACTTGTAAAACAATGCATGATAAATGTAAGTGACTCACATAAGCTGGAATATCTAAAATACTAAAAATAATAATCATGAGAAACAAATCATACTTTTAAATATAGTGAGCCATAACATTTAGTTCTAAAAGCTGTGCTAATACTCTGTCTTTAAATCATATTGTCTAAGTGTAGAAAGGACTCTCTTCTAAGTCTGAAATCTGAAAACTGAAATCTGTAACTCTTATCTTTCTGTAAAGCATAATTTGAGTAAAAATTATGAGCCTTTACACTTAGTTTTCTAAAATCTGGAAATACCTAATCTTAGGGCTTAAAATCCTAAAACCATAACTGCCAAAACATATGCTTTTATCTTAAATCTTTAAATCAATAGACTGTTGTAGAGTTGAGGACATCTATTGGGAGATTCTTCTAACCAACATACACCATGTGAGCATCCATGGAGTCCCACTCCTGACCCCAGTTAGGTAGGGCTGTTCTACCCTTGCCATCAGAATAGAACTTTTATCTTAGTGATCACGATCTGAGTCATCCACGTAGAAGAAGGAATAATCTGAATACTATAGTGGCATGTAGTTCTGGGGTATGAAAGCTTGGAATCATACCCAACTCGGTGCTAAATACTACTCCTATTCTTATGCTCAAAATCTTAAGAAATTCACTTCAAAACTAGCACAAGGGTTTACAAGACAACCAATTATGCTTTTATTTCTTTAAATCTCAAGTTATCTGAACAAAGTGAATTCTTATCTTAGCTTAGGACCAAAAGGTCAAATCTTTGTCAAAATATGTGAATAATCTTATCTTAGGGTGCTCATAGCACAAATAATCTCAAAATAATAAATCTTAATTAGGGCGTAATGACCCATGCATCAATCTCATGTTAAAAACTCTTAAAATTCATACTTGATAATGTAAACATTCATAAATCAACTTAAAATCTGGAAATTTCAACAATATGCATGAAAATACAAACATAAGCATGGAATTCAACTTCTAAGTCATTGGAAATATCATAAGCTTGTAAATAACAATAATGGGTACAAACCCTAACTTGGATTTCATGGGAAATTATATAAAATTCAGTAAATTTGAATTTAAAATAAGATTTTGGGCACAAGGACGAAAGAATTGTCCATGTTCATAACCCCACATACCTTAATTGATGATTTTTGATGAAAGCCTTGAATCTTGAATTCCTATAAATGCTTTGAAGATGAATTCCTAGAGTTCTTGTGTTGGGGATCCTCAATTTTAAGCTTTCTTAGAGAAACCATGACGGAATTTGGTTTCATGGAGAAGGGGCTTTTGGTTTCTAGGGTTTTGCTTTTGAAAAGAATGGTGAATAAGGATCATAAGGTGCTTAGAATAATCTTAAATCTTATGTTTAGACGGATTGGGGCCTTGGAAATTGACCAAAATGCCCTTTTTAAACTTTAAGTCAGAACTGAAAAATACAATATTTTCCCCAATTTAGTTGTCCACCGTGATGCGCCACAATTGTGGTGGCTCACAGGAAAAGGACTAGTAGGAACTGGGCATTCTTCGTGATGCGGATCTATCACGGTTCCCTATAGTTTTTTCCATTCTGGCTACTAGTGCGATGCTCCACCATCACGTTGAGCTACTGGAAATCGAAAATTATAAATTTGGACCTCTCTATGATGCGCCAACATCACGGAGGTCCACTGAAATTGACAATTATGAAATTGTCCTTCACCGCAGCGTGGTGATTGCTCAAGTGGGACACTACCAGCTTAAAAACGTTATAACTCATTCACCGAGTGTCGGAATTGGGAGAATTTGATATCGATGGAAAACTTATTCAATTTTTCACAGAATGAAAAGTTAACATCTTGAAAATTCCACATTGAATAAATATCATTCATTTTGGAAGCTATCCCTTAACATTCTAGGAACGAATTTAAGCTAGAAAAATACGGTGTACTACATGGAGGCAAGACAACAAGTTCCAAAGTGTGATTTGACAAAATTAAATTCATTTCATGTTTAATAGCGTCTTTCCAAAATGATTCATATCTAGAAGTCACAACTTATTTATAAGTCTTAGGATCATCTTCCACTTGAAGAATAATTGGAATTACTCTCACAACTATATATCTATTTTCTTCAAAAAGGTTAAAAAACTTATGTTGGCAGTCAATCTCATTTGATCGAAGTATTTCATCCTTTCGAACTCTAGTTCTTCTATTTTGTTCACTAGGTTGATTATTAACCTCTTGTGAACTAGATATCTCAACAATCCTTTGAGATTTTTCTTCAATAGTTACATTAGTTGATGAGGAATTAAATATTTTATTTGAAGTTAATAGATATTCAAAAAATTCTACATATCCAGTTCAATAATCACATTTGATTCTAAATTAAGAAGTCAATAAGCTTTGCTATTTGAGGAACAACCTACAAATGGACACCTAATCCCTCTAGGACCCAACTTGACCCAATTTGAATAATTGTTTTTGCGATATGCAAGACACCACCACACTTTAAAATATCCTATGTTGGGTTTTCTTCCTTTCCACAGTTCATATGAAGTAATTTGATTTTTTCCAGAAGAATCCTATTAAATGTATGACTTGTAGCAAGAAATTCTTCACCCCACAAATTAAATGACAATTCTACATGTAGAAACAAAACATTAATTATTTCTAAATAAGTTTTATTTTTTCTTTCTTCTAAACCGTGATATTGAGGAGTACGAGGTGTAGAGCATTCATGAATAATATCATTTTCTTCACTAAAGTATCAAATTCTTTAGGAAAATATTCTCCTTCTCTATCACTCCTCAAAACTTATTCTTTCTCTTAATTGATTTTCCACTTCAACCTTATAACTTTTTAAAGTATTAAAGGCCTCATCTTTGTGTCACAACAAATAAACATAAGTATACCGAGAACAATCATCAACAAACATAATGGAATATTTATTTTCTCGTCTTGTTAGCATGTCATTAATTCACATATGTTAGAATGTACTAAATGTAACATGTTAGTGTTGCATCTCATTAATTCACATATGTTAGAATGTACTAAATGTAACATGTTAGTGTTTCTTTCAACACTACCAAAAGGCTTCTTAATTAGTTTAGATTTCACACACAATGCACATTTTTAAAATTATTTAAATTGCAAGAAATTAGTGTTCTTTAACCATCCTTTTCATAGTGCTTAAGCCAACATGTGCCAATTTATAATGCCATAAAGAAATTGAATCCAACATATAAATAGAAACATTATTCTTAATATTAATAAACTTATCAATTATAGACAACTTGACCATTCCATCAGTAGAATAGCCTTTCCAATAAAAACACCATTTTGAGATAAAATAATTTTCTCGATTCCATTACAGATTTGATATTTGATTTGCCCAAAAGTACCCCACTAACAAGATCTAGATTCATATCAATATCATGTAAGATATTGGTAATAGTAACCACCTTACTCGAAGTAAATGAAAGTTTCATATTTCCCTTGCCAAAAACCTTAGACCTTTCTTCATTTCCCATATAAACCTGTTGCTCATCAATAGCTTATTTGTATGTTTTAAAGAAGGACTGTCATAGCAAACATGAACAGCGACACATGTATGGTACCACCAAATAGAAATTTTCCCTTTTATGGCATAGATCTCACTCATAGTAGCAACATTCTCTTCATCTTCTTTTGTTGTATTCACTTCTGGTTTCTAGGACTTCTAAACTTGCAATATTTAGCATAGTGTCCAGGTTTTCCACAAAAAAGGTAACCTTCCTGTTTGGACTTCTTGAATTTCTTTTTATCCTTTTTAGGACCAAGAAAATCTTCTTTGATTTGTTTTTCTTTGTCGGATCTATTTATAACCCCTCCGAGATGTTGGAAATTTTGTTATATTTACTCTAACTTGAGAAAATTAGGAAGTTCAATTCCTGAAATACTCACTTGCACAAAAATTGACTTATCGTCCATAAATTTAAACCCAGAATACTAAAAAACAAAAAAAAATTGGTACCTTCTTCCTCAACTTTATATTTTAATTTCAATGCATTTTAAATTTTCTTTGCCAAATATTCGATAGCATAGAGATTACAAAGACGAGCTGAAAGTGTGTTGAGAATGTGACCTCTATACATGATTTCATTGTTGGGTTCTAAGTGAATATGTGAATGGAAAATGGAGGAAAAGTGAAATGAGTTTTTCACAATGCACCTTAAATGGACGTTACCCTTCAAGGTAAGAGACACAGTGATTAGGGCAAAAATATGATTTTCACGCGCACCTGACGACCTACCGCAGGTGAAGTGTAGATCATACTGGAATTTGCCAAACATTACCTGCACCGCAGATGCAGTGCTGCTCAGGTGCAGATGTATCGCAAGTGAGTGTTGTTTCTATAATATTCCATTGTTTGTGAACTATTGCTACATTTTTGAAGAAACACTTTTTGACTATAAATACCAGAACTTTTCCTCAAGTAAAGGTATGAATTTTGAGTTAAAAACATCATTCTTTTCTTTTAAAAACTCTAGTGTGATCTTCAAATCATTGAGTGCTTTCGAAGTTCAACAAATTTGAGGTACCACTATTTCTTAAAGTGAATTATTTTATCTTGGGAGGAAATATTCCATTAACCATGGGTACTTAAGGGAAATAAATTCTTTAAGGACACACCATGAATTCGGTGAAATTCATTCTATATTTTACTATTTTTCCAGAAAATAGTATGAACTTCACTTTGACAGTTCATTTGATCATTTATTTGAACTTGTGTTTGAAGTTGTTAGAACTTTATTGTATTTCTTGAACTTAGTGTTGGAGTTCATATTGTTATATATAGAGTTTGTTCTCGGAATAACAATTTTAATGAATTTATATTTTTTGGTTTTTGGAGATTAAAGCTTGTTTCTTTCTACTCTATTAGAACTTAATAGTGATTTGAAGATATAAGAACTTTATCACAAGTTAAAGTTCATTCGATTGACAACTAGAAGAACATAAAAACTTCATTATTAAACTAGAAACAAGTTGTTGTTTAAAGTTTTAAACTTTATAGTTAGTATTCTGACATACTAAATTGGTTGCTCTTTGTGATAACAGAAATGTTTGTTGAAAATCATGCTAATAATGGAATGGCAAATGGCCCTGCAATAACAACTATTGCTACTTCAAACTGTTCAAGTGTTGCATCTGCTATAGCACCGGTGGAGAAACCCGAGAATTTTTTTGGTGTAGATTTTAAAAGGTGGCAGCAAAAGATGTTTTCTTTCTTGACTACACTTAGTCTTCAAGGATTTATCTAAAAAAATGCTCCAAAGTTGTCGGAAGAGACATAAGATAAGGAACATTTTATAGTAATGGATTCTTGAATGGACTTGGATTTGTTACGTAAGAACTACATATTGAGTGGCCTTTAAGATGATCGTAACAAGGTGGACAACAATATGAAAACCTCTAAAGAATTATGGGATGCTTTGAAAAAGAAATATAAAATTGAGGATGTAGGAATGAAAAAGTTCATTGTTGCAATATTTTTTGACTCTAAGATGATAGATAGCAAGATTGTCGTCTCCCAAGTTTAAGAACTGCAAATAATCATTCATGATCTCCTAGTGGTAGGTATAAACTTAGTGAATACCTTTATTGAATATATTAAGTGTGTTCTTGATAATCATATGACCTTTGATGTAAGTTTTATTATGAATGAGGCTTTCCAAGTAGCTACTATAATTGAGAAGTTACCATAGTTGTGGAAAGGCTTCAAAAACAACTTGAAGCACAGGAGAAAAGAGATGACAGTTAAAGACCTCATTGTTAGGTTACGAATTGAATAAGACAACAAAGCAGTCGAGAAGAGGTCTAAGAGGAATTCTACAATTAGTGGAGTGAATATTGTGGAGGATGACCCTAATAAATAAAAAAAGAAATAAATAATATGTAAAAAGTAATCCTACGAAGAATAAATTCAAAGGAAATTGCTTAAATTATGGCGAGGTTGGCCATAAGTCAGCAGATTGTTCGGCCCCTAAGAAAGATAAGAAAAAAGATCAAGTCAACATAATTGAATTCAATGATGAAGTGGATGATATATGATATATGCTTTTGGAATGCAACTTAATTTGTAATCCTAAAGAGTGGTTGATTGATTCTGTGCCACCCGCCATATATGTGCCAACAATGAGTTATTTGCATTTACGCTTCGGCTCAAAGTAAGGAGACTATTTTTATGGCTAACTCCACAACAACAAAAGTTAAAGGAACATGAAAAATTTGCTTGAAGATGACATCAGACAAAGTAGTGACACTCAAAAAAAGTCATTCATGTTCTGGAGTTGTGAAAGAACTTGGTTTCTACTTCACTTCTTATAAAAAATAGATTCAAAGGTGTATTTGTTTCTCATAAAGTTTTAATTAGTAAAGAAGAACTGTGTACCTAAAGGTTACCTTACCGAGAGATTTCTTAAGATCAATATAATGAATGTTAAAATCAATAAAAGTTGTGTTTCTTCTTACTTACTTGAGTCAAATGAATTGTGGCATGAACATTTAGGACATGCCAATTAAAAACCTTGCAAAAATGGATTAATTTAGAAGTTTTGCTTCACTTTGAGTGTAATAAATCAAAGTATGAAACATGTGTGGAATCAAAGTATCCTAAGCATCCGTATAAGTCTGTTCAAAGAAATTACAGCCCCTTAGACTTAATCCATATAGACATTTGTGTTATGAAGTCAACAACACCTTCTGATGAGAAAAAGTATTTCACTGTTATTAATGGTTGAACTATATATTGTTATGTTTATTTGATAAATGGTAAGAATGAATAAATAGGTGCTTTTAGGCAATATAAACTGAAGTAGAAAGTTAGTTGAATAAAAAGATCAAAATAATAAGAAGTGACAGGGGTGGAGAGTATGTATTTTTTATGGAGATATCTTTAGAAAATAAAATTGTCCATTGAAATACTGCATTGTATTCACCTCAATCAAATGGGATTGCAGAAAGGAAAAATTAAACATCAAAGAAAATGATGAATGCCCTACTCATAAGTTTAGGTTTATCGCAAAGCTTTTGAGGAGAAGAAATCCTTACAGCAAATTGAATACTCGATGGAGTATCCCATAATAAGACACATTCAATTTCATATGAAAATGGAAAGGATACAAACCCAACTTGAAATATGTCAAAGTGTTGGGTTATCAAGAAAATGTCCAAGTTTCTATGCCTAAAAATATAAATATAGGACCAAAGATTATGGACTGTGTGTTTACTGAATATGCTAAAAGCAGTAAAGCATGTCAATTTTTGATTTATGAATCCGAACTTCTGGATATCAATGAAAATATGATTATTGAATCAGATAATGCTTAGTTTTTGGAACATATTTATCTGTATAAAATTGGAAATGAGTTGTCTAGTGGAGTGTTTAAATGACCTCGATATGAACCAAAGAAGAATGTACTTAATGATGAGAATCAAAGGGATAGTACACGTCAAAGAACGTCAACTTTTTTGGATCAAATTTTGTAATATTTCTTATTGAGAATAAGCCTCAAATGTTTAAAAAACTAATATCATCTTTGGACGTATCTTTTCAGAAGAGGCAGTCAAAAGTGAGATTGATTCAAAGAAACCATACTTGGGAATTGGTTAATCTTCCTTCAGAAAATAAACCTTTAGGTTCTAATTAGATCTTTAAAAGGAAAATTAAAGGTTGATGGTACTATTGGCAAATACAAGGAAAGACTTGTAGTGAAAGTCTTTATACTAAAAGAAGGCCTTGATTATTTTGACATATACCTGCCTGTAACAAGGATAACATCCATTTAGATGTTAGTTGTATTAGTTTTAGTATATGGTCTTGAAATCCATTAATTGGATGTGAAAAAAAAAATTCTTAAATAAGGAATTGAAGGAAGAACTTTTTGTGGAATAACCCGAGGGTTTTGTGGTTCTTGGTAATGAAACAAAATTGTGCAAATTTGTTAGATAATTTATGGACCAAAACAAGTACCCAAATAGTGGCATGGAAAGTTTGACCAGACCATGTTGGTAACCGATTTTAAGATATATGAATGTGATAAATATGTGTACGTAAAAGACACTCTGAATCACAAAGTCATTTTTTGTTTGTATGTTAATAATATGTTGATCATAAGTAGAGACATTTATGATATAAATGCTATGAAACGAATGCTTGAGAACAAGTTTAATATGAATGACCTTGGAGTTGCAGGTGTGATCTTAAGAATACGAATTGATAGAACTTCACAAAGGTTGGCATTGTCATAGTATCATTACATTGAAAAGGTACTTGACAAGTTTAAGTATTTGGATTTTCATATTGCTAAGACTTTATTACGAGATTTGCACTTCCAAAGAATGAAGGTGAAAATGAGTCCCAGTTGGACTATGCAAGACTGTTGGAAAGTTTGATGTATATCTTGAATTGTACATGAAGAGACACAATATCTACTATTAGTAAATTGAGTTGATACATGAGTAATCCCAGTTAAACTCATTTGATGGTAATGAAAAGAGTTTTGGGGTATCTAAAACATACTCAAGACTATTCTTTGAATTATATTAAATATCCAATGGTTGTTGAAGGATATAGTGATGAAAATTGGATCACCAAATCAAACAAATTAAAATCTATGAGTGGATATGTATTTATTTTAGGTGGAGGAACAGTCTCTTAGAAATCATTCAAACAGACATGTATTGCCTTCTCAATAATGGGATCTGAATTTATCGCATTAGATAAAGCTAGAGAACAAGATGAATGACTCTAAAATTCTTGGAAGATATTTCTTATTGGCCCAAACCTTTGGAACAAGTATGTATACACTATGATAGTCAAGCGACAATAAGGAGGGTCAGCCAGGAGTATGATGTATAACGATAAATATCATCATATAAGATAGAGACATAATATTGTTAGACAATTAAACTTTAGTGGAATTATCATGATTTACTATGTGAAGTAAAAAGATAATGTATCAGATCCATTTACAAAAAAGCCTATATATATAGGGAGTTGAGATATCATTTAAACGAGTAGGTATAAGGCTTAGGACAAGTCATTATGATGGTAACTCTACCTAGCAGTCTGGAGATCCCAAGAGCTATGTTCAAGGAGATAAAACAAAGTTGTGACTAACGGTTCAACATTTTCAATATATTCAACCCATTCTCATGATGAAGATAATGTTTTGTAAATAAGGATAAGACTTATGGTTTGAAGCTTTTTAATGGGTTCTAAGTTTGACAAATTTGACCAAATAGTTTGATCTAAAGGACTAAACATTTAGGAATCACCTATGTGAGGGTGAAGCAAAAGTTTCTTCAAGAAGAATGTTAATAAAGGCCTATTCTCTAAGCTCTTATGAAACCAGGTCATGTTAATTGATAAAATGAACAAAATCACGAGTACCATAAATGATAAAAGGCACACTGTATGACTGTGTTGTCTAGGTATACATTAAAGTTTTACGGTCCAAAGATATCATATCTACTAATTGACCTAATGCATCTAATACAAGTTCACTATGGAAAGTTTAGAAGGAAACCTACTTATCTAGATACAATTAGTCTTTGCTTGTAGATCACTCACTTGTCCATAAATTTTTTAATAAAATAGTCATTTTCCATTCATGTTGAGGATTATTGGGTTCTATGTGAATATTTGAATGGAAAATACAGGAAAAGTAAAGTGAGTTTTTCACTTTAAGGAGGTATAATTCTCCCATATTGGTGGATAAAGAAAATTTCTTATGCTTATATTGAGAAGAATTTCTTTACGTGGATAGTAAGATAATAATAAGAGATGCCTCAGACACTCATCATCATCACTCCCTCAACTTGGCTTTGAATTTTGATTTGTCAAATGATTGATTGAGAAATTAATTATTTGGATAAAATTTATTCAAAACTTGAAACTAAGTGAAGTTTTAATCCAAAAATCCAATAGAAAAGTCTTCACCATTTGCGGAATGTACTTCGAACACATTGCAAATGTAGTTATAACATACCTTTAAAGGACGCAGCCCTTTAAGGCAGATACATACTGATTGGGGAAAAATGTAATCTACTATAAGAACCCGAGTCTGTACCCAGTTGCTACACGGTGATCATAATTTGGAGGGTTAACAAGCTAACCCATGATTGGTACCTACTGTAATAACTGAATAATAATACTATAATTATGCAGAAATTAGGTGGAAATCTGCCATAAGTTTCAAATCTAAAATAAATACTGAGTATGGTACATCAATACCAAAATTGAACATCTATCTATAAATACTCTAGTCTGAACAGGCTCTACTGTCTGAACAAGGAGTTGATGGGACAAGTCCCCAACTAACTCTGACTACTAAAATAAATTGAGTACTAAAATATTGGAATAATAAATCTGTCCTTGAACAATGAGGACTCACAACTAGTCTGCTACTGATGGATAGGGCTGCTAAGTATGATCGGGAGCCTGTGTATCTGAATCTATGATATAAGACATCATAGCGCAAAAAAAAAGGTATGCGTCAGTACTTTGAATATATTGGTATGCTAAGTGAGGTAGGCTGAGGTGCATAGGTTCATATGCATGAAAAATACTTACTGAATAACATGAGTATAACTAAATGAGAGTACATGCATGAATACATAAACTGTAACTAAGGTCATGATAATATTGGATACTGAGTTTTGAATTACTGATTTACTGATATCTGAGTTTACTGATATTGTATAACTGATAGATGAATGACTATATCTGACAGTCCTAATTCTGTGGAACTATGCTGAGTTTTGTACTGAACTGAGTTTTATACTGAGACTAGAACTGAGACTGTGGGAGGTAATCATCTAACCAACATGCCCCTTTCTGAATAGATTAGGGTCTAACTTATAACCCCAGTTGGAAGGGTATCAGTACCGTGCCACGGGTAAAGACAAGCTATGAGTTAACCCTTTCTGACAGGAAGCTCTTTCATCAACCTTCACTGGTAGGAAAACTCGTATGAGATATATCAACCCTAATATGGCAGGAAGCTATCTCAACCTATGTTGTCTACTTAGTTCTGTAAAGTAGGGACTACTACTAAGGGTCAAACCCTCTGCTGAAAGGAATGATCCCCATCCCTGGGTTCGCTCGGTGCTGAATCCTAGTCCCAACTGAATACACTCTAGACTAATTTCTAAAATGTACTAGGTTGGACTGAACTGTTACTGATTATATTGTCTAACTAAACTAAACTGAGTTCACTGAGTTTCATTGACAAAAGAAGTACTACTGAATTCTGTTAACTAATGGAATACTATAGAGTTCTGTTGACTAGATGGATTTATTGAGGTATGAACTGAATACTAAACAATAACTAATTACTGACGCTACTATTCATGATACTACTGAGACTATTCTGTAACTACCATAGCTCTAGGTAAACAATTAAGTTTTTTGGGTATTGGACACCCCTAGGACTCAATAGCATGAAAGTTAAATGATAGCATAAATTTAAAAAGGCATAACCATATACACTTGATCATAACTCATTCATAGGGACATTCTATCTAGCACTTGCATGATATAACTTGCCTATAGCTAACATGACATGACTTTATTCCCTTTTCTTTGTTTAGATTAGCAATTTATCAAACACTTGGAGAACATAATCCATGCACATGACACTAACCACATATAGGCAGCATAATTCAACTCCACATTTACAATTTGAAGGGTTTAGCATTGATTCACATGATTCTATACATATATCAAATAACTCCACATGAAACTTATAACAAAACATGGATTAAAAACCCGGTTAATCATTATAATTATGAATACAATCAAACCCAACATGAAATTAATGTAATCAATACACTTGATGTTTTAAATATAGAATCTTGAACTCAAAAGGTGGAAGGGACCCTTGGATGAACACTTAACATACCTTAACAATTAAATTCTGAAAGATTGATGGTAAGTTCTTGAGCCTTGAATTGAATTTAAAATCTCCTATGGTTTGTTCTTGAGAGCAACTTGTGAAGAATGAATAGTGTTTGCTCTTAGAAGTGTTTAATTTTGTATTTAGGGCCCCATAGATGTGGAAAAGAGACCCAAATACCCCTGAGGACGCGACTTTTTAATGATTGAAAATTGACCTAGCGATGCTTAGACCGACGCACCATGTTGTTTGCATCGACACGATGGACAACACACTGCATCGAGTCCACCTCAGTTCACTCGAATATGAACTGGGAGTAGGAGGAAAATATTCATCAATGCGATGGGTGATGTGGTGATGTGTGAGCTAATGCTAACATATTTAAGGCTTTTAACTAAGAATAATTATGAATTCTTAAGAAAATTTTGTCATTTTTGATTGGTTTATGTTTGATTTTGCAGTTTAAGCTGATATGATAGAGAACCAACAAGAATGGAAGCAAAGAAGTTGAAATCTGAAGATAAGTATGGCTAACAACATTTGTAATAAGTCTTCAGCCTGTAATAAGTTGTCAAGTTTGCCGTCAGTAGTAAACAGAGAATTGGCCTAAGTTGAAAGATATGACGACATTTTGTGATAAGTTGTCAAGGGCAGATAAGCTGTCAAGAATATTATCATCTTGAGGCAGTACAGGAAAATTGAAGCAGAGCTTTGATGATATTTTGTGATAGGCATTCCCGAAGCTGATAAGTTGTCAAGTTTGTCGTCAGCCTTAAATAGGAAGAGTCAAAACTAAAGAAGGAGATGACGACATTTGTGATAAGTCGTCAGCCTCTTGATAGGCTATCACAAATGTCGTCACCTAATCTGAGGGATTTCTGAATTCTATTATTTTGCTTCCATAATTAGGGTGAACTATTTAAAGCCTTATTTAGGGTTTTCTTAAGAGTTTGAGACATTGAGTTTTGAGAAATATAATTTGATATTTTCTCTCTTTACTTTTGGCTTGAGAAAGCAATTACTTTGAAAATATTATATTCATTATTTTGGGATTTCGTTTTTGATTTAATATGAGAATCTCTAGTTTCTATTCATCTTGTGGTAAGTTTATCTTTAAAAGCATGATTTCATCTAGTTTCTTCGATTTTTTCATCATGAGTGGCTAAATTCCTTTAACCTGCATTATAGGTTCTAGGGTTAGGTCTTGATAAGGTGCTGAGTGATCAGGATTCAAAAGGTGGTAGGACTTCTTGATAATTCTAAGGTTTTAATTAACGTCTGTTGGTTGCAAATAATAGATAAAGCCTACTTTGATTTTCTTGAGAAAGAAATCAAATATAGTAGGAAGTGAATAATCAACAGGGACTTAGAAATACTCTGTTTAATAATCAGCATTGTAACAAGGTTGGTTAACCTGAGGTAAAATCTAGGCAGTGAATATAAATTTCCTAAGTCTGAGAGGATTAGGTAATTAAATGCTTAAGTAGGTCGAGAGACATTTAAGTGTAACTTTGATAAAGATAACTTGTTGTCCTACCTACCGTGAGAATCCTGAACCACTAGTAGCATCCGTCAAGTACCAAAATCCCTAGTGAACATAATTCTGGTTTTTCATAAACTCTTGATTACGAACACTGAAACTAACGTAACCAAAAATTATTTGTTAAACTAACCCCCAATTTTCCGGAAACATCCAACTATCAGTTGATTAATTTGCAAACGGCTTACGTTCACACCATATTCCCTATGGGATTTGACCCCAACCTTGTTGGGTTTTATGTTAGCAATGATTGCTTACATTCACATTAAGAGGTGTAGTTTGAGCATTATAAAAAATGGCACCGTTGCTGGGGAATACGACTGTAAAATAAAGTTTGTATGCACAAATTGATTGTTAGTTAAGTTTCCTAGTTTTACGTTTATTAGTTGTTTTTGTTTATTTGAAGGATATTTATAGTGTATGCTAAGAACCAGAAGTTCCGAAGAACCATTATTACTACTTAATCCGAAACCACAACAAATTGGAAGAATGGCAGAACAGTAAGAGGCTGACAGACTGGCAGCCTTAGCTCAAGCTCAAGTGAATGTGTAAAATGTTGAGTAACAAGTACGACATCCAAACCCTGAGGACGAAGATTTGGGAGACGACGAGTTGCGGAATATTGGTAGCCTAAGGCTTGCAGAGCAGATAGTTGCACCAGTACGGCATAATGTTAACAGAAACCATCCGTTCCGAGAAAGACAAGAGTACCATATGATCCACTATAATATCAATGATGATAATGATAGAATGGATGGAGAAGGTGCAATGGGTGCAGTCATTCCTCCATCGTTGGTACCTGGAACCAAGTTCAACATTATGAGTACTATGATCCAACTCTTCAATCTGAAGGGGTTATTTGGTGGCCTTCCTAGGGATGACCCAAACCTGTATCTACTAAATTTCGTCACCATCTGTAAATCTTTTGATAACACAGGAGTGGGCCAAAATACTATCTAGTTGAGATTGTTCCCATTGTCTTTGTCTGGGCAGGCAACTTTATGGCTAAATGAGTTGATGCCCAATTCTATAACTAATGGAGGCAGTTGAAAGGAGCTTTCCTAGAAAGATTCTTTCCTCCTTCCAGGTGGGTACAGTTAAGGGACGAGATCAACAACTTTAGGCAGCTCCAGACTGAAGCCTTGCATAAAACCTGGGAAAGATTCAAGAAGAAGCTGACATAGTGTCTGAACCACAATATGATGAACATATATTTAATGGATACTTTGTACAGGGCTCTTAACTTTGTTACAAATCCAATTATAGAAAATGATGCTGGTGGTTTGTTTATTGATCTTACATTCCCAGAGGCTTCAGAGATACTGGACAGAATGACCAAATAGAGTCGGGCATGGCATACCAGAGACTCTGTGGTAGCCAGCCCCACTACTTCTATAGGTATTATTATGGAGCAACACAGAAGAGAAGAGGAGAGTGACTAAGACATAGCTCACCTAAAAACACAGATGGACTTGCTAACCAAGCACTTGCTATCAGAAAAGGTTGAGAAGGTAAAAAATATGGTATCTCAAGATAGGATTGAGGCTGATACAGCAGAAGAGGCTAACTATGTTAATAATCAGGTGTTTTCTGAGGCAATATCCAAGGAAATCAAGGTTGAAACTTTTATGATAAGACTGGTTATAAAGATAAGGAGCAGGGAAATTAGATGAATAATAATGACAAGAGCTGGCTATATGTTCCTCTTGGAAATTGTAAGGCTGCTTCAACAAGTTCTAAAAAGATGTCTATGGAGGATATGATCTCTAAGTTGTTGAAGAGAGTGGAGGCTACCAACTCTGGTGTGTCCACCATGAAGATTGATATGACATCCATCAGTTAGTTTGTGCACTCATACTCTACCCCAATCAAATAGTTGGAGTAGCAGATGAGCAAACTCTCTGCAGCATTCAACCAGAGAAAGAGCGGAACATTACCAAGCGATACGGTCTAGAATCCACGAAATAATGGCTCATGTATGGCTATTACCACTACAAGTGGTAAGATATTACCTGGTCCTTCTATGGGTAAACCTGTAGTTAATGAGGTAGTTGTTGATGAACTAGAAGAAGGAGGTCCAGTGGAGTCTGAGAAGCTGGATAATTTTGATGATGTTCTGGAGAAAGGTGAAGAGAAGGAGAAGGAGGTAGTGCTGAAAACTATCCCAAGACCACCACCTCCCTTTCCTCAGCAGTTGAAGAACATAACTGATGATGTAAAATTCAGCAAATTCATGGCAGTACTTAAGCAATTGACAATAAATGTGCCTTTGGTTGAGGCGCTTGAGCAAATGCCAAGATACGCAAAATTCATGAAGGACCTTGTGACTAAGGAAAGAGCGGTGAGCTATGAATTAGAGGGTAATCTTCATCATTGTAGCATTATTTCTACAAGGACCTTGGTGCAGAAGAAACCATACCCAGGCACATTCACTATTTCCTGCCCAATTAGGACTATGGACTTTGCCATGGCATAATTTGATCTAGGAGTAAGCATAAATTTGATGCCGCTGGATTTTTATAGAAAGATGGGTCTGGGAAATCCAACACCCACCGACATGCAACTTATGATGGAGGATAGGTCAGTGAAGCGGCCTATTGACATTTTGTATGATGTGTTGGTGAAGGTTTCCAACTTTATATTCCTTGTAGACTTCATCATTCTGGATTACGAGGTGGACTTCGAGGTGCCCATAGTCTTGGGTCGACCTTTCCTCATAATTGAAAATGTGTTGATTGATTTAAGAGCAAATGAACTCTTATTCAGGATGAATGATAATATGGTATGGCTTGATGTGTGTAAATAAATAAAGTATCATGAAGAAATATGTGTGTTCTCAGTAGCTGATATGTATTATGAGGATGAATAGGAGGTGTTAATAGCTGAGCAACTTGTTGTTGAACCTTTGCCTACGGTTATGATGAATTTTGACAATGAAGGCATCAAGGAGTATGAAGAGACTATTTGTGCTTTGGAAGGAAGGGGTTCATCTCCTTATGCTCCTAAAAAGCTATACCTTGACCTTGCTAATCGACCACCACCACCAGCCAAGCCATCTATTGAGGATCCATCCATGTTGGAATTGAAAAAACTACTTAGGCACTTACGGTACGTAATTTTGAGCAACGGGAATATATTACCTGTTATTATTGCAGCTGATTTGGGTGAGAAATAGGTAAACACACTTATTTCATTACTTCAGAGTCACAAGAGAGCTATAGGATGGACCATCGCAGATATTATTGGCATTCCCCCTGGCATCTACATGCATAAAATTCAACTTGAGGAAGATTGCATTCCAACCATAGAGCATCAGTGCTATCCTAACCCACAAATCCAAGAGGTGGTTAAGAAGGAGATTATTAAGTGGTTAGATGCAGGAGTGGTTTACCCTAATTCTACAGCGGATGGGTGAGCCCAGTTCAATGCGTGCCTAAAAAGGGGGCATGACTGTGGTTGCAAATAAAAGAAATGAATTGATTCCAGTCAGGCCTGTGAATGGGTGGAAAGTTTGCATGGACTACTACAAGATTAATTCATGGACACTGAAAGATGACTTTCTGATGCCCTTTATGGACCAAATGCTTGATCGATAGGCTGGAAGGGGGTGGTATTATTTTTTGGATGGTTATTCTGGATACAACTAAATCTGTATTGCTCCTAAAGATCAGGAGAAGACGACATTAGCATGTCCATATGACACCATTTCATTTAAGAGGATGCCATTTGGGCTATACAATGCACCCGCTACTTTTCAACGGTGTATGATGTCTATCTTCTTAAATATGGTAGAGGACACCATAGAGGTTTTCATGGATGATTTCTCTATGGTAGGAGATTCATTTGAGATGTGTTTGGAGAACCTAAGTACAGCCTTGAAATGATGTGTTGAATTCAATTTGGTGCTTAACTGGGAAAAATGCCATTTTATGGTAAATAAGGGCATCATTCTTAACCTCAAAATTTCAGAGAAAAGGATAGAAGTTGATCGAGCAAAAGTGGAAGTTATTGAAAAACTGCCACCTCCCATTTGAGTAAAGGGAGTGCGTAGTTTTCTTAGATATGCTAGCTTTTATCTGAGGTTTATAAAAGACTTCTCAAAGGTTGCAAGTCCACTGTGCAAACTTTTGGAGAAAGAATTAAAGTTTTCCTTTGGTGATGATTGCTTGAAGGCATTTGAATGCCTTAAAAATAAGCTGGTTGAGGCCCCTATTGTTGTTGCACCAGATTGGTCAAAACCATTTGAGATCATGTGTGATACAAGTGGTGTTGACCTTGGAGCTGTATTGGGACAAAAGAGGGACAAACTATTTCACCCAATATATTATGCCAGCAAAGCACTAAATGGAGCACAAAAAAATACACCGTCACTGAGTAGGAACTTCTGGCTGTAGTGTATGCTTTTGAGAAGTTCAGGGCTTATCTGCTTGGGACCAAAGTGGTGGCCCACATTGACCATGCAAACTTGAGGTACTTGATGGAAATGAAGGATGCAAAACTAAGGCTGATTAGATGGGTATTGCTGATACAAGAATTTGACTTCGAGGTCAAAGATAGAAAAGGTTGTGAAAACCAGGTTGGAGATTATTTATCTAGAATGGAAGGTGAATAGACAATTAGTGATAAAATGGAAATAAATGATGCATTCCCTGATGAGGAGATCTTAGCGGCTGCTGTGGAGCAATTACCTTAGTATGCTGATTATGCAAATTATGTTGTGAGTGAGGTCATCCCAGAAAATCTTTCTTTCCATCAAAGAAAAAAATTCCTGCATGATGTGACACATTACTTCTGGGATGAGCTGTATCTTTTTTGGTGATGTGTGGATAATATTATAAGGAGATGCATGCCGGAAGTGGATGTATTACACATATTAGAAGCATGTCATGCTTCCTAAGTTGGAGGTCACCATGCAGGTGATCAAATAGCTAGAAAGGTGTTGCAGAGTGGTTACTATTAGCCAACATTGTTCAAGGGTGCCCATGAGTTTGTGCTGAAATATGACCAATTTCAGAGGCAAGGGTTAATCTCTAAAAGACATGAGATGCCTTTGACTAAGATGCTTGAAATGGAATTATTTGATGTATGGGGCATCGATTTCTTGAGCCCTTTTATAAGCTCGTATGGGATAAAGTATATTTTAGTTGCCGTTGACTATGTATCAAAATGGGTTGAAGCTATTGCCTTGTCTGATAATGAAGGAAAGAGAGTTGTTGCTTTTCTAAAAAAGAATATCTTCTCTCTCTTTGGAGTACCACACATTATTATAAGTGATGGTGGATCTCATTTTTGAAATAAGTGTTTCGAGCATCTTTAGCAAAATATAGGGTGAAACAGCATAGAGTAGCAACTCTATATCACCCATAAACTAGTGGACAAATGGAAGTACCAAATCGAGAGATTAAAGCCATCCTATCCAAAATGGTGAATGCTAGTAGAAAAGATTAGTCTTAAAAGATCGATGATGCCTTGTGGGCATATCAGACTGCTTTCAAGACACCCATTGGCATGTCACCATTTTAGCTGGTCTATGGAAAAGCTTTCCACCTATCAATAGATTTGGAGCACAAGGCCTTGTGGGCACTCAAAAGGCTGAATTTGAGTTGAAAGGAGGCATCAGAGCTGAGACTAGAACAACTGAATGAGATGGATGAATTCCATCTCAGGGCATATGAACGAGCGGATCTATATAAAGAAAATATGAAAAAGTACCATGATTAGGGGATAGAGAAACGAGACTTCCAAAAGAGTGAATTGGTGCTTCGGTTCAATTCCAGACTTAAACTGTTCCCAGGCAGGCTTAAACCCAAGTAGTCAGGCCTGTTTAGAGTTAGTCAAGTTTACTCATGTAGAGTAGTAGAACATTAAAATGAAGATGGGAGCACCTTTAAGGTGAATGGGCAACGAGTCAAGCTTTACATTGTTCCAAAAGAATCGATAAAAAGCATCACTACTATCTGTCTCGATGAAATCTGAAGTAATCGAGATACTTGAGTCATCCCGCGATATTAAATCAGGCGCTGCATGAGAGGTAACCCATGAACCTTAATATTGATCCATTCCAGGTATACGCTAACCCTTAGTTCATATTTTGTTTGATTTTAAGTTGAGAGTGTAGGGTAAATTATTGTTGTAAAATTTTGTAGCCGATTAGGAGAAATACTTGTACTTAAGGCAGTTAAGTTGTTTTGTGATTTTTTGTACACCTCTTCAAGTGCTCTACTCCTTTAACTGTGTGATTTGTATTCAAGTGTGACCACTGTGAATCTTTGTATGGCATTAGTTCTAATAACATAATAATCATTGCTAAACAGCTGTACGAACTGAATGAGTCATAGCTTGTGATATACGCGTGTGGCACGTGTGTGTGAGCAACTATTTAGTTCCCTTTGTATGTTAAAGCTAGAAATTGCCCGGTTAGTCTTACCTAGGTTGAAGGATAGGGGTTAGGAAAGGATCATACACCGTTTTGATATTAGCTCACTTTAGCCTAAATGACCTTCCCTATGTGTATAATATCCTTTGATCCGTATATTGAGCCTAATTAGCCTATTTCTTTGTATGACAACTGTCACCTTCCCATTTAGATCACAATGAACCTATTTTGGCCCTGGTTCTCCTCTGAGAGTAAGTGTTTTGATTGTCCCCATGGTTACAAATATAATTCTTGATGTGAGAGAAGGGGGATTCCTTTGCGGTGAGGGCACACTGGTTACATTGCTAGTTACTGACTTGTTCGGGTAGTGTAATACCGGTCTATTCATGGTTGTTATAACTAAATTTATGTTGTATCTTGAGTCATGTATGTTGCATTGGTGTTCTTCATTGTTCTTGTATTGAGTGACCTTAGAGATGGTGAAAGTGTTTTGAGATAATGTGGATGATTGACTACCAAATGTGCCTTGTATTCTCTTAGTTGTGTTGAGTTTCTTGAGGACAAGCAATTGTTTTAAGTTGAGGGTGTTGATGTGTGAGCTAATGCTACCACATTTAAGGCTTTTAACTATGAATAATTGCGAAGTCTTAAGCAACTTTTGTCGTTTTTGATTGGTTTATGTTTGATTTTGCAATTTAAGCTGATATGATAGAGAACCAACAAGAATGGAAGCAAAGAAGTTGAAATATGAAGAAATCTAAAGACAAGTGTGGCTAATGATATTTCTGATAAGTTGTCATCCCTGTGATAAATTATCAAGTTCAACGTCAGCAGTAAATAGAGAATTGGCCTAAGTTGAAAGATGTGATGACATTTTGTGATAAGTCGTCAAGGGTTTGATAAGATGTGAAGAATATCGTCAGCCTGAGGAAGCATAGGAGCACTGAAGCAGAGCTTTGATGACATTTTGTTATGGGCCATCACGAAGATGATGAGTTGTCAAGTTTGTTGTCAGCCTTAAACTGGAAGAGACAAAACTGAAGAAGGAGCTGACGACTTTTGTTATAAGTCGTTAGCCTCCTGATAGGCTATCACATATGTCGTCACCTAATATGAGGGATTTTTGAACTCTATTATTTTGTTTCCATAATTAGGGTGAACTATTTAAAGCCTTGTTTAGGGTTTTCTTAAGAGTTCAACACATTGAGTTTTGAGCAATATACTTTGATATTTTCTCTCTCTACTTTTGTTTTGAGAAAACAATTTCTTTGAAGATATCATATTCATTATTTTGGGATTTCCTTTGTGATTTAATCTAAGAATCTCTATTTTCTATTCATATTGTGGTAAGTTTATCTTTAAAAGCATAAATTAATCTAGTTTCTTTGAGTTTTACGTCATGAGAGGCTAAATTTCTTTAACCTGAATTATGGGATCTAGGGTAAGGTCTTGATAGAAGGGGGGCCTAGGAGTAATTGGTAAAGTTGCTGCTATGTGACCATGGGTTCAAGCCTTGGAAACAGACTCTAGCAGAAATGCAAGGTAAGGCTGCGTACGGTACACCCTTATGGTAGGGACCTTCCCCGAACAGCGCACATAGCTGTAGCTTTAGTGCACCGGGCTACCCTTTTAGGGTTAGGTCTTGATAAGGTGCTGAGTGATCAGGATTCGAAAGGTGGTAGGACTTCTTCATAATTCTGAGGTTTTAATTAACATCTATTGGTTGCAAACAATAGATAAAACCTACTTTGATTTGATTGAGAAAGAAATCAAATATAGTAGGAAGTGAATAATCAACAGGGACTTAGAAATACTCTGTTTAATAATCAGCGCTGTAACAAGGTTGGTTAACTTGAGGTAAAATCTGGGCAGTGAATATAAATTCCCTAAGTCTAGAGGATTAGGTAATTAAATGCTTAAGTAGATCGAGAGATATTTAAGCGTAACTTTGATAAATATAACTTTTTGTCCTACCTACCGTGAGAATCCCGAACCACTAGTAGCATCCGTCAAGTACCAAAATCCCCAGTGAACATAATTCTAGTATTTCATAAACTCTTGATTATGAACACTAAAACTAACGTAACCAAAAATTGCTTGTTAACCTAACCCCCCCCCCCATTTTCTGGAAACATCAAACTATTAGTTGATTAATTTGCAAATGACTTACGCTCACAACATATTTCCTGTGGGATTCGACCCCAACCTAGTAGGATTTTATATTGACAACGATCTCTTATATTCTCATTGAGAGGTGTAGTTTGAGCTTTATCATGCGGCGCATCGAGATTACATTGATTCACTGGTTTGAGCTTTCAAATATGATCCAAAAAAAGTCCAAAAAATATGAAACTTGTCCGGGAACACCCATTGATATTCCTGATCATGATTCAACCTAAAACTTATTACTTTAAGGTCATTAGGGTCGTGAAATAGAGTCACTAACCTATGAAGGCTAAAATAATACTAAGTCTGAATACTTATCTAAAATTTTCTAAGCTTGGGACCTCCTTAACAATCTTTAAAGACCTAAGTTAAGCTTAGGATTTTGTAGGGTCTTATAATATCTCCCCCTTGTGGACATTTATCCTAGAATGAGGTTCACTAAGCGGAGAATACTAATAGACTGGATTTAGTTATAGGACATGCACAACTGTAACTAATTTCATGACTAACACTAGTGATATCCTAAAGTTTCATACCGAACATGCATATCTGATGCATGAGTAGATGGCTGAACATAATTTGTGAATGCATGACTATAATTACTAATAAACTGAGTTTCTTATGCTGAACATGGATATCTAATGCATGAATACATTACTATAAAATATAATGGTAACTAATACCAAGTCAATAGGGGAAATCTAAGCATGAAACTGAGTAAGTTCAAGGAAGAATTGTTACCTTGGGTTGAGTCTTAGTTTAAGGAGAAGAGGTGAGGATACTTTGGTTTGCATATTTGCTTCTACTTCCCAAGTAGCTCCTTCAGTGGACTGATTTTGCCAAAGAACTTTAACTAGAGGGACTTTTTTTTTCCTCAGTTTGCAAATCTTATAATCAAGGATTTCGACTGGGACCTCTTAGTAGGAGAGATTGTTTGGAACATCTATACCTCCTTCAGGGACTACCACTGCTGGGTAACTTATGCACTTCTTAAGCAAAGAGACATAAAACATTGGATGGACAGAAGCTAACTCTTAAGGCAACTAAAGCTTGTAAGCTACCTTTCCAAAACAGCTGAGAATTTAGTAAGGACTGATATATCGGGGACTGAGCTTCCCCTTCTTGCCAAACCTCTTCACTCTTTTCATAGGAAAGATATTCAAATACACATAATCACCAATCTCAAACTCAAGATTCTTTCTCCGCACATCTGCGTATGATTTCCGTCAGCTCTAAGCAGTCTTAAGCCTTTCCCTGATCAGCTGAACTTTCTCTAAGCTGTCAAACACCAAATCAGGCCCTACCACTATGTACTCTCCCACTTCAAACCAACCAATAAGATACCTATATCTCCTCCTATAGAGCTCCTCAAACAGAGCCATCTAAATGATGGAATGATAGATATTGTTATATGCGAACTTAATCAAAGGTAAGTGGTCATCCCAACAACCTTTAAAGTCAATCGCACACGCTCGCAGCATATCTTCTAAAGTCTAAATGGTCCTTTCTGCTTGACCATCTGTCTGAGGGTGAAAAGATGTACTAAGGTGGACTTGGGTACCAAGACCTTTTTGGAAGGTTTTCCATAAATAAGAGGTGAACTGCGTACCTCAATCTGAGATAATGGACAATGAAACTCCATGTAATCTGAACAACTCTCTGGCATAGAGATTGGCACAGTCCTCGGCTGAATAAAGAGGTATGGACTGGTAGGAAATGAGCTGATTTGGTCATCCTATCTATAATGACCCAAACTAAATTGTGATGACGACTAGTAAGAGGCAAACCCATCACAAAATCAATGTTTACCTCTTCTCACTTCCAAGTGGGAATACTAAACACCTGCATAGCCCCACTAGGCTTCTGATGCTTGATCTTAACTTGCTGACATGTTGAGCACTTAGCTACTAGCTCTGCAATATCTGTCTTCATCCCACTCCACCAATAGATCTTTGCAAATAACGGTACATCTTAGTGGCCCCTGGATGAATAGAGTAATGCACACCATACACTTCTACATGAATCCACTATCTTAGGTCATCTATGCCTGACACACATAGTCAACCCTGACAACACAATACACTATCTCCCCCTTGGGAGAAAACCTCTATTTTTTGATCTCTGACTGATTCTTTCAACTTAACTAGGCTGGGATCCCTATCCTATTTTTCATTCACCTCAAAAACCAGAGATGATTCTAAACTACTCTGCACCCATACATTACCTTTTATTGAATCGACTAAGAGGACACCCAGTTGGGCAAGCTGATGAGCTTCTTGATCTAACTTCTTGTTACCATCCCCCACATGAGAAACACTACCCATAACATCCTACTTAGAGAATCAGCCGCTACATTGGATTTACCTTGATGATACAGGATGCTTATATCGTAGTTCTTCAACAACTCCAATCACCTTCTCTGAAGGGGATTTTGGTCTTTCTGAGAGAACACATACTGTAGGCTCTTATGGTCAGTGAACATATCAACCTGCACGCTATACAAGTAATACCTCTAAATATTTAAGGCAAATACTACTGCTTCTAACTTAAGATCATGAGTAGGATGGTTTTTTTCATAGGGTTTGAGCTGTCTAGAAGCGTAGTCTATGACCTTATCTCTCTACATCAAAACTCACCCTAAACTAACCCTGAAAGCATCACAATATACCATAAATCCATTTGAACCATCTGGTAGAGTCAAAACTGAGGTTGTAGTGGGTTGAGTCTTTAACTCTTGAAAACTCTTCTTACAAGAATCTGACCACTAAAATTTATCCTTCTTCTGAATCAGTCTGGACATAGGGGATGTAATAGATGAAAATCCATTAGCAAACCATCAATAATAGCCATCCAAGCCCAAAAAACTCTATATTAATAGAGAGATAGGTCTGGGCTAGTTTCTCACTATGTCGGTCATTTGGGGATCAACTCTATTCCCATTACCGAAAATAATATGGTCGAGGAAGGCTACTGACCTTACCCAAAATTTGCACATACTAAATTTGGTGAATAACTAATGGTTTCTTAGAGTATATAATACTATTTTAAGATGGTCTACATGATCATGCTCACTGTAGGAGTAGAAAAGGATGTCATCTATGAAGACTATGATGAATATGTCCAAGTACTGCTTGAACACATGGTTCATCAAGTTCATGAAATATGTTGGGGCATTAGTAACACCAAATGACATGACTAAGAATTCTAAGTGACTATACCGAGTTCTGAAAGCTATTTTTGGAATGTCACATTCTCTGAATCTGAGCTGATGATAGCCTGATTTGAGGTCTATCTTAGAAAAGTATCTGGCACCCTGAAGTTGGTCAAAAAATTCAACAATTCTGGTAAGTGGATACTTGTTCTTGACCATGACTTTATTTTGTTGATGGTAGTATATACACATTCTGAGAGAACTGCCTTTCTTACGCATGAATAGAACTGGTGCTCCTCACAGGGACACACTGGGTCTAATAAATCCCTTATCTAGGATATCTTTCAACTGTTCTTTTAATTCTTTAAGTTCTACTGTAGCCATTTTTTATGGCAGAATAGATATGGGCTGAGTATCTAGAAGAAGGTCTATTCCGAGGTCAATTTCCCTTTCGGGAGGAACTCTATGAAGATCTTCAGGAAACACATCTGGGAATTCACATACCACTGATACTGACTCAAGAGTAGGGGTTTCTGATCTAGAGTCCTGGACTTGAACGAGATGGTAGACACATCCCTTAGATATCATTTTTCTTGCCCTAAGTTAGGAAACAAGTTGGCCCCTAAGTGTTGAAATACTACCCCTCCAAGATGGGCTTATTCGGAAACTGATATTAAACAATTCTATTTCTACAGTTGACTGAGGTATAAAAGGAATAAAGCCAATCTATACCGAGAATGACATCAAAATTAGTCATCTCTAATTTGACTAAGTCTGCTGAAGTGACTTTCAGAGATACCATAACTGGACAGTTCCTGTATACCCGCCAGGCTATGATAGATTTACCCACTAGGGTAAAAACTGAGAAAGGCTCTGCTAGAATTTCGAGACTGACCCCAAAGTCAATAGCTATAAAGGGAGTTACAAAAGAAAAGGAAGCTCCTGGATCTAGCAAAGCATAAATATGCAAATGATAAACTTGCAACGTACCAATGACCATATCAGGAGAAATTTCCTAATGCTTTCGAGATTGAAATGCATAGAGTCTGTTTGGGCGTTACCTACTAGTGACACTGGAAGCAGCACCCTGCTGATTTGGGGGATCGGACTTAGTTGAGGGATGGTTATGCTAACTCTGCAACCCACCTAAGGACACTGTCTGACTCTATGGCCTGGCTTACCATATCAAAAACATACATATTTGCCAGTTCTACAGACACCTTGATGGTTTTTTCCATACTTTTGGTAGAGAGGATTTGTTCAGGAACTGCTAACACTACCCTGGAGTTTAGGGATTGATGCCTTATCTTTATTTCCATCTCTAAATTTCAGCATAGGAGCACTAACTGAGGACATAGCTGTAATGCCCTGAGTCTGTACCCCGGATGCTACATGGTGCTGATAATCCTGAAGGACCACAAGCTAACCCATGACTGGTACCTTCTGTAATAACTGAATAATAATACTGTAATTTACATAAATTATGCAAAAAACATACCATAAGGTTCAATACAATTATAAAACTAAATATGGTATAATAAATACCAAATCTGATACATTTGTCTGAAAATACTCTAGACTGAAAAATCCTCTAAACTGTCTGAAATATGAAGTTGGTGGGATAGTCCCCAACAAACTCCAAACTACTAAAATAAGCTAAACTACTGAAATAATTATCATGTCCTCAAACTAAGAGGATGCACTCTAACTTTGTCAGCTGAATATCTAAACTATTAAGTATGATCAGGAGCCCAAATATTTGAACCAATGATATAAAAAATCATAGAGAAAAAGAAAGGTATGCGCTAGTACTTTAAATGTACTGGTATGCAAAGTGAGGTAGACTGAAATGCATGGGTTCATATGCATAAACAATATTGATTGAATGACTTGAGTATAACTGAATGAGAGAGTACATGTGTGAATATGTAAAATATAACTGAGATCATGATAGCATTGGATTACCAAATCTAAATATTGATTAACTGATATCTGAACTTACTGATACTGAATTATTAATAGCTAGGTGACTGTATCTGATAGTCTTGAATCTAGGAAGATCTTCGGGAAATGCATCTGGGAATTCAATGTCTACTTACACTAATTCAAGAGTTGGGGTTTCTGAACTAGAGTCCTAGACTCCAACGAGATAGTAGACACACCCCTTAGATATTATTTTCCTTGCTCGAAGGTAAGAAATAAGATGACCCGTAAGTGCTGAAGTACTACTCTTCTATTCCAGGACGGGATTATTTGGAAACTGAAATAGGAAAATTCTATTTCTGTAGTCGACTAAGGTACAATAGGAATGAAGCCAATCCATGCTGAGAATGACATCAAAATTAGTCATCTCTAATTCGACTAAGTCTACTAAAGTGACTCTGAGATATCATAACCGGACAGTTTTGTATACCCACCGGGCTATGATAGATTTATCCACTAGGAAAGAGACTAAGAAGGGCTCTGTTAGAATTTCAGGATTGACTCTAAATCAATGATAATTTATGGAGAAACAAAGAACAACGAAGCTCTTCGATCTAGCAAAGAATAAACATGTAAATGGAAAACTTGTTACATACCAGTAACCATATCATAAGATCTTTCTTGATCCTATTAGGATTGAAGAGCATAGAGTCTGTTCGGGTGCTGCCTACTAGTGGCACTGGAAGTGGCATCCTGCTGATTTGGGCGACTGAACTGAGCTGGGGGATGGTTATACTGACCATGCAAACCTGACTGGGGACAATATCTAACTCTATGGCCTGGCTTTCCACACTCAAAACACACGTCGCTACCCAATGTGTAGATGCCTTGGTGGTTTCTGCCATATTTCTGACAAAGGGGATTAGTTCAGGCGCTGCTGACACTACACTGGGGTTTAGGGCTTGATGCCCTTTCTCTAAATTTCAGCACTGGAGCACTGGCTTAAGATGAAGCTAGAACTAAGGGTTTCAGGAAAAAATGAAAACGATTCCCACCTTTTGACTTAGGCTGAGAAAAGTTAAAACTACTTATTCTTGCTCTCTTGTTCTCTCTCTCCTGCTCCCTATTCTTAGCCTCATCTATCTGCTGAGCATAGACCGTGAGCCTGGTATGTCCATCTTTTTAATTAGCATTGCGGTCCTACATTCCTTGACCACACTGCTAGACACTCCTGACACAAAATTACTCATCCTGGATTTGCTATCTACCACTACATAAGGAGAATATCTTGCTAATTGATAAAACTTGAGAGAATACTCTTTCACTATTATGTTACCATGCTTTAGATTTATAAACTACAAAACTTTTGCTTTCCTCAACTCCAATAGGAAGAGCCTATCCAGAAAAGTAGCGGCAAATTTCTCCCATGATATGGGCCCTGCATTTGTGGCCCTTTTTGCTTTCCACTATTTGAACCATGAGGGGAGCCCATCCTACAACTGATATGCGGCCAGCTCAGCGCACTCAACAACAGTTACCCCCTTAATATCTGTAACTTTCTGTACCTGATCAAGAAACTCCTGAGGGTCCTAATCTGACTTAGACCCAGTAAAAGATGAAGGGTTCATTTGGGTGAAATATCAAATTTTGGCTGTAGCAGTATTGGCCACTGAGTTTGATGGAACAACATATGGGTGTTCATTTTGGGCTGCCATAGAATGAGCTAGGGTGGTGAAAGCTACTCTAAATTCAGCGTGGGAAATGTGTTCTTTCATAGGATCTGGCTAAATGGGCTGGGGTTCTGGCTGGTCTCCCATTCCTCTTCCCTTAGTCCTCTTTGGAGGTATATTCTATAAATGGAAGAGAAATTTGGATTAGACAGAGAGTTTAACTGGAGCTCATACTCACTCACACGACATGAATACTGAAAGAAGGGAAACTTTTCCTAAAACACCTTGCAGCCTCCTATCCATTAGTGTGACGCACTACACACCCATGCAAAAGATTCTACTAGATATGGATTTTTGACTTCCTAGGATTCTTTTGAACCTTAGGATTTGATACTAAGTTTGTAACGCCCCGAATTTGAACCCCAAATGCTGATGGTGCTCATAATCCCGAAGGACCATAAGCTAACCCAGGACTGGTACCTGCTATAATAACTTAATAATAATATTGTAATATGCAAAATTAGGAAAAAAACACGCCATAAGGTTCAATACTATAATAAAACTTAATACAGTATAACAAATACAAAATTTGATACATTTGTCTGAAAATACTCTAGTCTGAAAAAACCTCTAAACTATCTAAAATATGAAGTTGATGGGACAAGTCCCCAACTAACTCCAAAATACTGAAATAATTATCATGTACTTAAACTAAGAGAACTCACCACTAAGTCTATTAGTTGAATATCTAAATTGCAAAGTATGATCGGGAGCCCGCGCGTCTGAACCTATGATATAAAACATCATAGTAAAAAGAAAGGTATGCATCAGTACTTTGAATGTACTGGTATACAAAGTGAGATAGGCTAAAAGACATGAGTTTATATGTACGAACAATACTAACTGAATGACATGAGTATAACTAAATGAGAGTAAATGCATGAATATGTAAATTGTAACTGAGATCATATAACACTAGAGTACTGAATCTGAATACTGATTAACTAATATATGAACCTACTGATACTGAATTATTGATAGCTAAGCGACTGTATCTAAAAGTCTTGATTCTGTGGAACTATACTGAGTTTCGTTTGGAGCTGAGTAACTGTATCTGACAGTCTTGATTTTTCTGTACAATTGAACTAAGTTTAATATTGAGACTGCAACTAAAATTGAGACTGTGGGAAGTAATCATCTAATTGACATGCCCCTCTTTAAACTGACTGGGGGACCAACCTGTAACCCCAGTTGCAAGGGTGTCAGTGCCGTGCCACATGTAAAGATAAGCTGAGTCTCTCTTATTTAGCAGGTGATCTGAATGAGAACGATGGTACCCTCAACTGGAAGGTAGATCACCTCATCAACCCTCAAATGGCAGGTTGATATCTTAACCTACATTGGCTATGTAGTTCTGGAACATAAGGACTCTTTCTAAGGATCACACCCTCTACTGGTAGGTAAGTCCCCATCCGTGGGTTCACTCGGTGCTGAATCCTACACCCAACTGAATAGACACTGGATTGGATTCTAGACTGCTCTAGGCTGGATTGAACTTTTTCAGATCGTACTATATAACTGAACTAAACTGAGTTCACTGGGTTCCATGGACTTATGGAATACTATTGAATTCTATTGCCTGACTGAATTTTACCAATCGTAACATGACTGATACTATCTTGTGAATGACCATGGCTCTAGGTAAACAACTAAATTATTGGGTATTAAATACCCTCATAAATCGATAGCATAAATTATACAACATGGCACAATCTTAAAACATGATAAATAGCTACCTGATCATCATTCATTCATTGGGATATTCTAGAAAACACTTGGATGAAATGAATTTGAATACATGCTAACATGATATAATTTCACTATTCAACTTACATGAGAAATTCAACAAATACTTGGAGGAGATAAACTATGCACATGACACTAAAAAAACATGTAAGCATCATAAATCAATTCCACATTTACAACTTCAAGGGTTTCAACATGGTTTCACATGATAATGCGTACATGTCAATTAATTCCACATAAATCTTGTAGTATATCATGAACTAGAGAACCGATTAACATAGTAGTCATGAACACATTCAAACTCCACCATGAAATTCATGAAACTCATAAACTTGTAGTTAAGAGGGGTTCTTGAACTCCAAGAGTGGAATGGAACCTTTGGATGAACACTTGACATACCTTGGTTGCTAAATTCCTGGAGAACAATGGTGGAAATCTTAAGCCTTGGCCTTCAAATTAAATCACCTAGGGTTCTTGTTCTTGAGCAATTTGAGAGAAAATAAGTATATTTTTCTCAATGAAGGCTGAATCTTGTGTTTTAGAGCTGAATAGGGGTGAGGAAAAGACCCAAATACCCCCCAAGGATGTGAATTTTAATCACTAAAAATTGAACTATCGACACACAGGATGATGCACTACATCGTTGGCATCGACGCGATGGCCAATGCACCTCATTGAGTCCATATTGGTTCACTGGAAATTGCTATTGGGAGCCAAATAAAAATATTGATTGACGCGATGGCCACCGTGCTGTACTGAGATCGCATCGATACACTATTTTGGATTCCCAAACATCATTCAAATGAGGTTCAAAAAATATGAAACTCATTCGGGAACACCTACTGATATTCCTGATCATAAATTAACCTAAAAATTGCCATTTTAAAGCCATAGAGGTTGTAAAATAGATTTTTGAACTTATGAAGGCTAAAGTATCACTAAGTTTGAATACTTAGAAAATTTTTTTAAGTCTGGAACCCCTTAACGAGCTTTAAAAAGGGCTGAGTTAAGCTAAGGATTTTGTGGGGTCTTACAAGAGCTGGGATTAAGGATTTTGGATGGATCTGCAAATGATTACCATCCTCTGGCTTAGGTTGGGTGAAGTTGAAACTAACTGTTCTCATTATCTTATTTACCCTCTCATTCTCTTTATTCTTAACCTCCTCTATATGCTGAGCATAGACCATGATCCTAGATATGTCCATCCCCTTAATCAACATTGTGGTCCTACACTTCTTGAATATACTATTAGGCATGCCAAACACAAACTTACTCATCTTAGATCTGCTATCTTCTACCACATGAGGAGCGTATCTAACTAATTGAGTATACTTGAGAGAATACACTTATACTATCATGTTTCCCTGCTTCAAATTTATAAATTCCAAAACCTTCACTTACCTTAACTCTAGCGGAAGGAACCTATCCAGAAAAGCAATAGTAAACACCTCCCATTCTATGGGCCCTGTATCTTCGGCCATCTCAGTTTTCCACTGTTTGAACCATGAGTGATCCATATCCTGCAACTGATATACAACTAACTCAGCACACTCACTAGCTGTCACCCCTATAATATCTGTAGCCTTCTATACCTTATCAAGAAATTCTAGTGGGTCCTTATCTGACTTTAAACCAGTAAAAGATGGAGGGTTCATTCGGGTGAAGTCTCGAATCCTGGCTGTAGTAGTATTGGCTACTAGGTTGGTGATAACGATCAAATTATAATCTTGAATGGGTGTAAGAGATCATTGTCAATATAAAATCCAGCTAGGTTAGGGTCGAATCCCACAGGAAATATAGTGTGAACTCAAGTTATTTGCGATTTAATCCACTGATAGTTTAATGTTTCCTGAAATGGGGGATTTAGGTTTTACAAGTTGTTGTTTCTCCCTTTACTTTTGGTGTTTGTAAATCAAGAGTTTATGAAATACTCAGACTTATGTTCACTAGGGCTTTCAGTACATGACAGATGCTAAAAGTGGTTCAAGATTCTAACGGTGGGTAAGATAAGTGGTTCAAGATTCTAACGGTGGGTAAGATAACAAACTATCTTTATCGATTATATGCTTAAATTTCTCTTGACCTATTTAAGCGTTTGATTCCCAAATCCTTTCATACTTAGGGAATGTCTATTTACTGCTCAGATTTTTACCTAAGGTTAACCAACATTGTTACATCGTTGATTATTAAATGAAGTATTTTCGAGTCCCTATTGATAATTTACTTCCTACTTTAGTTGATTTCTTTATCAAGCAAATCAAAGCAAGTGTGTCTACTGTTTGCAACCAACAGACGTTAATTAAAACTTCAGATTTATCAAGAAATCCTACCACCTTTTGAATCTTGAATACTGAGCACCTCATCAAGACTTAACCCTAGATCCCATAACTCAGGTTAATGGAGTTTAGCCAGTCATGATGTAATGAATGAAACACATAATTGAATTCATGATTTGAAAAATAAAATTATAGAGATGAATAATAACTAGTGAATCATAGATTAGATCACAACTGAAAAATCCCAAAATACTGATAATGATCTCTCAAAAATAGTTGTGATGTTAAAGTCAAGAAGTAAAGAGAGAAAATATCAAAATATGCTATCCAAAACTCAAGGTGTCGACCTTGTGCGGAATAACAATGATAATGATCATCCTCCCTATAAAACCCTAAAACAAATCTTTAAATAGTTTACCCTAAATAAGGAAACAAAATCAAGGTTACAACTTTTTCTCAGAATAGACGATGACTATTGGTGACGCTTTATCAAGATCCTGACAACTTATCAAGAATGTCGTCAGGTCTTCTTCAAATGTGCACTAGTCCTATCTTAGGTTGATGGGACCTTCTGATGGCTTATCAGGACTGTGACGGCTTATCAGAAATGTCATCACACTTTTGCTCCAATTCTCATGTCCTGCCTAATTCTGACAGCATTCCTAATAACTTATCACCATTAGCGGCCTATCACAAAATGTCGTTGATTCTACCAGCTAGAACTCATTTCCTATTTAAGGCCGATGATGGCCTTGATATCCAATCACCGGGATGACGGCCTATCATGAATTTCGTCAGCTACACTTGTCTTGTAATTGCTTCTGATTTCAGCATTTTTGATTCCATTATTGTTGGTTCTCTATCATATCATCTTAAACTATAAAATCAAACATAAACTTATCAAAAGTAACTAAAGTTACTCAAGACCTTGCAATTATTTAGAGTTAAAAGCCTCAAATGTGTTAGCATATGCTCACTCATCAACACCCTTAACTTAAAACAATTTCTTGTCCTCAAGTAACCAAAACATAACTAAGAGAATACAAAGTACAATTTGGCAGCTAACTACTCATATTAGTTTAGAATAATTTCACCATCTCCAAGGTCAGTCAATTTAAAACTCACTGCTGATGTTTTGAAGAACAACCATGCAACTCACAAGCATCAAGATTCAAAAAAAATTCATCAATAACAATCATGCCATACCAAGATCACACTATCTGAACAAGTCAATGACTTAGCAACATACCCAATGTGCCCTTACAATAAAGAAATTCCTTTTTTTACTCATATAAAAATTCACATATATAAACATAGGGGTAATCATAAGTCTTACTCTCAGAATGAATTTCCAAATATTGCATGTCAAATACCATAGGCTTTCCCTTATATTCAGTACCCAAATCTTTATGTAGTTCAGTTAGGATCACTTTAGGGATTTTCTTAGGCTTGTAATAGAGGCTAGGGGATGGTATGATAGTCATAGATATTTTATAGTGACTATGCCTCCTTGACACTACACTAAACTCATAGGGTTTCACTTCTCAACCTTTTTTTCTTCCTCTTCTTTTATTGATCACACATGCTCAAGATGGATGTGGTCTTTTCAATCATCATATTATCTTTTATCATCTTTAACCCAACTTTCTATTTTCTTATTCCTTTTTCATCGCACCCAATTTTTTATTCTTTTTTCTTATTCTATCTCTTTTCATGCTCATTTTGCATCACTCACCCCTATAATAGCCACCCTTAACTTAGGCTATTTGCCTAAGTCAAGGTGCACAGTGTCCAAGGAGGACCAGGGCCAAAATATGTTCATTGTGAGATAAATAGGAAGGTAAGAGGTTTCACAGAAAGAAACAGGCATATAGGCTCAAATCAGGGATCAAAGGATATTATTCACATTGGGAAGATCATTTAGGCTGAAAGTGGGTTACAATAAAAAATGGCCTATGATCATTTCCTAACCCTTAACCTACAACCTAGGCAGGACTAATAGGGTAAGTTCTAGATTTAGCATAGAATAGGAGCTGAGCAAGACCTCACACACATTTGGCACACAAGTACATCACATATCACTACTTATCCGATTCATGCAATTTGTTAAAAAAAAATAGTCAAGTCGCTAGACTAATGCCACAAAAAGATGTAATGTAGTCATAGATGAATGCAATTCACATAGTTATAAACTTAGATCAATGGAGAGGTTCTCAAAAGTCACAAAATAAGCTAACTGCCTCAAGTACCTATATTACATCTAATTATCTACCAAAAATTGTTACAACAACATCTTACCCTACACCTTCAACTTAAAATTAAAAATAAAGCTAAACTAAGGGTTAGAGCATGCCTGGAATGGATCAATCTCGAGGTACATAGGTTGCCTCCCATGTAGTGCCTGATTTAATATCGTGGCATGACTCGATTATCTTGACTACTCAGATTTTGTCAAGAAAACCTGTTGATACCCCTTTATCATCTTCATAGAATACATCAACGATTGAGAAAACACCCATCTATTTTTGATGAGTCATGGATAAGTGTATATCAAAGTGTGCTTTTTATCATTTAGCCTTAACTTTAGCTCGCTCAGCTCCATTTCTATGATCACTCTCCCGGTTGTAAGGAATGATCTACCCAAGATGATGGGCACTTCAAATTCCACCTCACAATCTAGGACTACAAAATCAGTAGGCAGAATAAAATCGGCTACCTTTACTAAAATATCGTGTAATATGCCCACAGGATGCTTCACAAACTTATATTCTATCAACAATCATATATTTGTTGGGGTAGGATTCCCCAAATCCAATTTCTTATACACACAAAGTAGAATTAGGTTTATTCTGGCTCCTAGATCGCGTAATGCTTTGGCGAATTTTAGGGAACCAATAGTACATGAAATGGTAAACGCTCCCGGTTTTGCCTTTTTATGCACTAAAGACCTTATAGAGATAGCGCCATAATGGAGAAGATTTTCCTCTGGCTCATGGCTAACCTTCCATTTCTTGGTCACAAGTTCTTTCATAAACTTTGTGTATCCTGGTATTTGCTCAAGTGCCTCAACTAAAGGCACATTTACTGTCAATTTCTTTAGCATTGCCAGGAATTTGCTGAATTTTGCATCATTAGCCTTCTTCTTTAATTGTTGAGGAAAGGGAGGTGGTGGTCTTGGGATATTTTTCAATACCACTTCCTCTTCCTTTTCCAAAGCAATAACAGAACTATCCAGCTTCTCAGAGTCTACTGGATTGCTTTCTTTGGATTCATCAACAACTACCTCACCATCTACAGATTTGCCCACAGAAGGGCTAGGTAATATCTTACCACTCTAAGTGGTAATAACCATACATGAGCCACTATTCCATGTATTTTGAATTGTATTGCTTGGTAATATTCCGGTTTTTCTCTGGTTGAATACAGTAGAAAGTTGGGTCATCTGCTGCTCCAACTATTTGATTGCAGTGGAGTGTGAGTGCACTAACCGACTGATGGATGTCAGATCGGTCTTCAAGTGGTTACACCAGAGTTGGTGGCCTCAACTCTCTTCAACAATTTCTCCATCATGTCCTCCATGGACATCTTTCCAAAGCTAGTTGCAGCAACTTCTTAATTTCCAGGAGGAACATATAAACCACTCCTGTCATTATTACTTCTCTAGTTTCCTTGCTCTCTTTTATTGTAACTAAGCTTGTCATAAATGTTCCTACCTTGATTCCCTTGGCTATTGCCTCGGAAACCCCCCTAATTATTAACATAATTTGCCTCTTTTTTAGGCTCCTCATCCATTCGGTCTTGGCATATTACAACTTTTATTTTCCAGTCTTCCTTGACAATAAGTGCTTGGTGAGAAAGTCCATCTGAGTGTTTAGATAGGATATGTCTTGATCTCGCTCTTCATATCTCCTACATTGTTTAGTAGACATACCAACAGAAATAATGGAGCTTGCTACCACACACTCCCTGGTATGCCAAGCCTGACTCTATTTGGTCATCCTATTTAGCATATCCGAGGCATCTTGAAAAGACAGATTAACAAATGAACCACCAACAACATTATCTATAATCGTCTTTGTTATAGCGTTGAAGGACCTGTATAAAGTGTCCATCAAGTGTAGGTCTGTCATATTGTGGTCCATAGTCTCATGCAAAGCTTCAGTAGGAAGCTGTCTAAATTTGCTGATTTTGTCCTTCAACTGCACCCTCCTGGAATGTGGAAAAAACCATTCTAGGAACACTTCTTTCAATTTCCTCTAGTGGGTGTTGGAATCAGGTGTAAGCTTATTCAGCCACAATGTTGCCTCCCTAGACAGAGACAATGGGAATAACCTCAACCAAATAACATTCTGGCCCACTCCTGGGTTATCAAAAGATTTGCAAATGGTGCCAAAATTCACCAGACAAAATTCAATAACTCCTCATCCCCTAAATCTTTGTCCTCAGGGTTTGGATGTCATGCATGTTGCCTGACATTTTGCACATTCACCTAAACTCTAGCTAAGGCTGCCAGTCTGTCAGCCTCTTGCTGTTCTGCCATTCATCCTATTTGTTGAGGTTCTAGATTTAGTGGTAATAATGTTTCTCTAGAACTTTTGGTGCTTGGAATACACTATGAAATCCTACAAATAAACAAAAACAACAAATAAAAGTAAATCTAGGAAACTTAACTAACAGTCAATTAGCACATACAAACTTCAGCTTACAACCGTATTCCCCGACAATGATGCCATTTTTGATAACGCTCAAATTGCACTCTTGAATGGGTGTAAGCAATCTTTGTTAATATAAAACCCAATAACTCAAGTTGTTTGCAATTTAATCCACTGATAGTTTAATGTTTCCTAAAATGTGGGGTTTAGGTTTTACAAGTTGTTGTTTATCACTTTACTTTTGGCGTTTGTAAATCAAGAGTTTATGAAATAACCAAAATTATGTTCACTAGGGCTTTCGGTACATGGCAGATGCTAAAAGTGGTTCAAGATTCTCACGATGGGTAGGATAACAAGCTATCTTTATCGATGTTATGCTTAAATGTCTCTTGACCTACTTAAGTGTTTAATTCCCTAATCCTCTCGGACTTAGGATATTTCTATTTACTGCCCAGATTTTACCTCAGGTTAACCAACCTTGTTACAACGCTGATTATTAAATGAAGTATTTTCGAGTCCCTATTGATAATTCACTTCCTACTATAGTTGATTTCTTTCTCAAGAAAATCAAAGTAGGTGTGTCTACTATTTGCAACCAACAGATGTTAATTAAAACTCCAAAATTATCAAGAAATCCTACCACTTTTTGAATCTTGAATACTTAGCACCTCATCAAGACCTAACCCTAGATCCCATAACTCAAGTTAATGGAGTTTATACACTTATGATGTGACGAACGAAACACATAATTGAATTCATGATTTAAAAGATAAACTTATAGAGATGAATAATAACTAGTGAATCACAGATTAGATCATAAAGGAAAAATCCCAATATACTGATAATAATCTCTCAAAAATAGTTGTGATGTTAAAGTCAAGAATTAAAGAGAGAAAATATCAAAATATGTTGTCCAAAACTCAAGGTGTCGACCTTGTACGGAATAACAATGATAATGATCATCCTCCCTAGAAAACCCTAAAACAAAGCTTTAAATAGTTTACCCTAAATAAGAAAACAAAATCAAGGTTACAACTTTTTCTCGGAATAGATGAAAACTATTGGTGACGCCTTATCAGGATCCTAACGACTAATCAAGAATGTCGTCAGGTTTTCTTCAAATTTTCACTAGTCCTGTCTTAGGTTGATGGCAACTTCTGATGGCTTATCAGGACTGTGATGACTTATCAAAAATGTCATCATAATTTTGATCCAATTCTCATATCCTCCCTAAGTCTGACATCATTCCTGATGACTTATCACTATTATGAAGGCCTATCACAAAATATCATTGATTCTACCAGCTGGAACTCATTCCCTGTTTAAGGATGACGATGGCCTCGATAGCCTATCATCAGGCTGACGACCTATCATGAATGTTGTCAGCTGCACTTGTCTTTTGATTGCTTCAGATTTTAGCCTTTTTGCTTCTGTTATTGTTGGTTCTCTATCATATCTGCTCAAATTGCAAAATCAAACATAAACTACTAAAAGATAACTAAAGTTTCTCAAGACCTTGAAATTATTTAAAGTTAAAAGCCTTAAATGTGTTAGAATATGCTCACACATCAGTTGGCTGGAATGGTAGCTGGGCGTTTATTCTGGGCTTCCACAGAATGAGCCAAGGTGGTGAAAGCTTCTCTAAATTCAGTGTGGGAGACATGTTCATCCAGGGGATCTAGCTGGATGGGCTGAGGTACTGGATGGTCTCCCGTTCCTCTCCCTTTAGTCCTATTTGGAGGCATATTTTGTAAATGGAAGAGAAACTTGGATTAGACAGAGAGTTTAACTCAATCTTGTGCTCACCCGCATGACATTAATACTTAAATAAGGGAAACGTTTCCTGAAACATCTAATAGCCTCCTATCCATAAGTGTTGCGTGCTATATACCTATGCACAAGACTCTTCTAGATTCAGCTTTCAGACTTCCTAGGACTTTGTTGAACCTTAGGCTTTGATACCATGTTTATAATGCCTCGAGTCTGTACCCCGGATGCTACATAGTGCTCGTAATCCTGAGGGACCACAAGCTAACCCATGACTAGTACCTTCTGCAATAACTGAGTAATAATACTATAATTATGTGGAAATTCGGCAAAAATGTACCATAAGGTTCAAATCTGAAATAAAAGTATGGTACATCAATACCAAAACATAACTTCTGTCTATAAATACTCTAGTCTGAAAAGACTCTACTATCTGAATAAAGAGTTGATGGGACAATTCCCCAAATAACTTTGACTACTGAAATAAAATGAGTACTGAAATACTTGAGTGAGTAAATTTGTCCTCGAACAATGAGGACTCACCATTAGTCTTCTATAGATATACTGGTATGCTAAATAAGGTAGGCTGAGGCGTATGGGTTCATACGCATGAATAATACTGGATGGATAATATGAGTATAACTAAATAAGAATACATGTATGAATACGCAAACTGTAACTGAGGTTATGATAACACTAGATACTGAGTTCTGAATTACTAATTTACTGATATCTAAGTTTACTGATACTGTATAACTAATAGCTGAATGACTGTATCTAATAGTCTTAAGTCTGTGGAACTATGCCAAGTTTTGTACTAAATTAAGTGAGTATATCTGACAGTCCTGATTCTATAGAACTGAACTAAGTTCTATATTGAGACTAAAACTAAAACTGAGACTGTGAGAGGTAATCATCTAACAGAAATGCCCCTTTCTAAATAGATTGGGGTTCAACCTGTAACCCCAGTTAGAAGGGTGTGAGTACCGTGTCATGGGTAAATACAAGCTATGAGTTAACCCTCTCTGGCAGGAAGCTCTTTCATCAACCCTTGTTGGCAGGAAAACTCATATGAGATATATCAACCCTAATCTGGCAAGAAAATATCTCAACCTACACTGGCTACATACTTCTGTAATACAGGGACTACTACTAAGGGTCAAATCCTTTGTTGGTAGGAATAGCCCCATCCCTAGGTTCTCTCGGTGATGAATCCTACTCCCAACTGAATAGACTCTGGACTGATTTGTAAACTGTACTAGGCTGGACTGAACTGTTACTGATTATACTATCTAACTAAATTGAATTGAGTTCACGGAGTTTTGTTAACTGATGGAGTACTACTGAATTCTGTTAACTGATAGAATACTACAGAGTTCTGTTGACTAGCAGAATTTTATAAGGTCTAAACTGTAACTATGACTGATTACGGAGGTTACTATTTGTGACACTACTGAGACGATTCTATAACTACCACAGCTCTAGGTAAACAACTAAGTTTTTTGAGTATTGGATACCCCCAGGACTCGAAAGCATGAAAGTTAAACCATAACATAAATTTAAAAGGCATAACCATATGCACTTGATCATAACTCATTCAAAGAGACATTCTATCAAAAACTTGCTTGATATAACTTGCACATAGCTAACATGACATGACTTCATTCCTTTTTCTTTGTTTACATAAGCAATTTATCAAACACTTAGGAGAACATAATCCATGCACATGACACTAACCACATATAGGCACCATAATACAAATCCCCATTTACAATTTCAAGGGTTTAGCATGGATTCACATGATTCTATACATATATCAAATAACGCCACATGAAACTTGAAAATAAACATGGATTAGAAACCCACTTAATCATTATAATCATGAATATGATCAAACCCAATATGAAATTCATGTAATCAATCTACTTGAGGTTTTAAAAATAGAATTTTGAACTCCAAGGGTGGAAGGGACTCTTGGATGAACACTTGGCATACCTTAACAATTAAATTCTGAAAGATTGATGGTAAGTTCTTGAGCCTTGAATTGAATTTAAAATCACCTAGGGTTTGTTCTTGAGAGCAACTTGTGAAGAATGAATAGTTTTTGCTCTTAAATGAGTTTAATTTTGTATTTTGGGGCTGATAGACGTGGAAAAAATACCCAAATACCCATGAGGACATAGCCTTTTAATGACTGAAAACTGACCTAGCGATGCGCAGACCGACACTCTGTATCATTGGCATCGATTCAATGGCCAATGTGCCGTATTGAGTCTGCATCAGTTTAGTATAATTTCCACTGGTAGATGGAGGAAAATATTCAGAGATGCGATGGTCAATGCGGCCCGTTGAGATCGCATCGATCCACTGGTTTGAGCTTTCAAATGTGATCCAAATGAAGTTTAAAAAATTTGAAACTTATCTGGGAGCACCTACTGACATTCCTGATCATGATTCAACCTAAAAATCATTACTTTAAGGTCATGAGGTTCATGAAGTAAAGTTTCCAACCTACAAGGCTAAAATAACACTAAGGCTGAATACTTAGCTAAAATTTTCTAAGCCTGGGACCCCTTTAACAAGCTTGAAAGGACTGAGTTATGCTTAGGATTTTGCGGGGTCTTACATCTACATATGCACCTAGTGACCTACGACCACAGCTGCAGTGTAGAATATACTGGGATTTTCCAAATGTTAGTTCCATGCGTAGATGTAGCACAAGTGGGAGTCGTAACGGTGCATTTTTTGGTGAACCATTGCTTTCTTTCTGAAGAAACACTTTTTTGATATAAATACCTGAACTTTTCCTCAGGTAAGGTATAAATTTTGAGTTGAAAAACATCTTCTAAAAACTCTGGTGTGATCTTCAAATCATTGAGTGCGTTCGAAGTTCAAAAAATTTGAGGTGCGACTATTTTTTGAATTGAATCATTTTATCTTGGGAGGAAAGATTCCATTAACCTTGAGTAATTTAGGGAAATAAATTTCTTAAGGACACATAGTGAATTTGGTGGACTTGATTCTACAACTTTACTGTCTTGATCTTTATTTCTTAAGTTGGTTTTACTATTTTTCCAGAAAATAGTATAAACTTCATTTTGAAAGTTTATTTGATCATTCATTTGAACTTGAATATATTCTTAAACCTAATGTTGAAGTTCATATTATTGTATACAGATTTTGTACCCAGAATAACATTCATGTTCCTCCCTTTTTTTTCTTTGTGCCTTACGTTCTTCAGAATTATCATATTTTGATGGAGGAATTGGAGTAGGACTTGAATCAAGCGCATAAAAAATATTCAAATCAGTTAACATAAATTTCAATTTGTCCATTCGTCTTGTAAAATTTGCACCATCAAACAAGGCGAACAAAATCTTGATTTATAAGTTTGATTTGGTAGAAATTCGTAGAAACCAACTTTCCTTCTACTGCAAATTAATGTCCAAGGCAGAGACTTTTTCTTGTCTTAAAAAAATTACACAGTAAAGTAAAATTAAGAGTAGTGAATTTCTACAGTTTGTAACTAAACCACCAAAAATAAAGTTTGTGAAGATAGAGAACCAAATTGGCTAAACTCAATCAGAAGAATCCTCAGAGAAAAACAAAACCAAAGAAAAATCTCACTCTAAGATAAAAAAAATATTTTTTTGTGAAATTCTTTTGCCAAAATAGAAATGACGAAGCTTGCAAGCTTCAACTTGTTAAAAATTATCATCAACTAGAACAGAAACTTAAGCCAAACCTCTACTCCAGATTTTGGAAAAACAAAGACACCAAACTTCCACCAACAAAATAGCCAGAAAACTGAAAACCCTCAAAACAAATATTCAATATTATTCTTAGATTGTTAGAGAATAGAAATAATAAACACTGGATTGGAGGCTCGAAACACGCATAAGCTACTTTTTTAAAAATAAAATTTACTCTCGATCCTCTATGAGATTGCTATAGGATTTAATGGATATAGTTTTAGTGGATATGACAAGCCATTGGATTTATGCACCAAGGAAATAGCGAAGAAATACTATTGGAAAGCAAGATATCCAAACTTAATATTTCGCGGGGGAAGAAAAAGTCTAACATAAGATTTATTTAAATAGAAATAGTTGAAAACTTTTCATAAAAGATATACCCTTTCAATAATAGTCACACCCTTTCAATAAGAGACACTACCTTTTCAATAAAAGACACACCTTTCACTTAAAAATTAAAATATTAATTATTTATTTAAATAATTACTAATAAGCTCAATCATGCAAATTAGAATAATTGCCTAAAACATAGCTCTTTTGCATGGTTTTGAGTGCCACATCCCAAGTCTATATCCAAGACGCGATATGAGCTTGTTGTTACATGTGATCCAAATGTTAAAGCGTTATAAGATATCAACTAAAGTAGAAGGATTTAGATAAACATGTAAAGGAAATAAGGCAACTTTATTAATAAAATTAAGAGTGTTTAAAAGACATCAACCTCAAATTTTTGTCTAATGAAGCCTCTAAACAAAATAACTAGTCAATCGGGACAAGACCCCATAATCTTTATTGCAAAACAATCTTAAGGTACTAAAAATGCTGAAAATAAACTGCATGTCTCTTGAATGATAAGAGAGCTCACTGATAAGTTGTGTCAGATGCCTCTGATCTTAGGCATATTTATAAACCTAAGTGTTATTATCTACGTGTGTTTATCTTAGTTTGGAGGATGTCTTATTGTGTTTATGTGAATACTTAGTGATATTTATGTAATTGTGTACTAAGTGTCATGACCCTAGGCTAACCCCTAGTCACGACAACGGTGCTTACAGTCATAAGTGACCATAAGCTAACCCATCAACTGATACCTACTGTGAGCACTAAATAAAATAATACTAATATAATATATGCGGAAGGTAAGCTGATAAATAACTGAAACCTTGTAACACCCTAAATTTTTTGAGCTAGAATTCAAATCATTAATCCTATGCGTATAAAACCAAACCCAATGATTCCTTGTTAATAAATATGTGATGATCAATTATATAGTGTGGTATTACCTTTGGATATGAATTGGGGTCACAAATATCTCCTAACTCAAAGACGAGTTGAGAACGTTTCTATCGATTAAGTTTTAGTGAATGTCTTAACTTGGGTGAATTTCCAACGACCATAACTTCTTGTATACATAAGGTTAGAGGTCCAACCTTATATCAAATAAAAGGTATATGTGTTGTATTCAGTTTCTCATGAGTTATGCTAGTACAAGGGTTAGCTTAGGATCACTTCTGGTCCTAATCACCGTGTGATGGCTAGGGGGTTTTCTCGAGTCGTTATAAACTTGGTATCAGAGTGTAGAGTTCAAGTATACTTGGGTGTCTATGAAGCCGTGTCTAGTAGAGTATTATGAAATGGTACAGAGATGTCTATACTTTCCTTTGAGAGCCTACAGGGCATTTAAGAAATGTTTCTCTTCTTCATGATCTAGGTCATGCTATAAAGTTATTCTCTCTAAAACTTCTGTCGATTCGTACGTCACTCCATAAATCTCCATGTATGTCCTGTTCTTGAGATAACATGATTGGAAATTTTAAATTCCTCCCAAGATGATTCTCTCAAATTCACTATCAGTAACTTCAAAAGTCATACAAGGGGATTGAAAGGAGCTCGTTGGCATATTATAAGTCATTTAAGTTAAAAGTTATGTCCTCATACATATGAGTTATTCAGTTAAGACGGAAAAAGATGTGTTTTCAAATTCCTCCTTATTTTTTCAATACAGATAGTGCTCATAAGAGGATATATTATGAACCTAGATTGTTGAATAGAGTTTGCATTTAAGTGATATTGTGAACTATAGTATTATGATTCATATGTAGTAGGACCTTTTTATAGTTGGAAGTATGGGTATAGAATAGTAGTGACAAGAATAATGAGAATGATGATTGATTAAAAGTATAGGGATAAACTTTTACATGTTATCGAGTTGTGTTAAGATGATATGTCCTTGTGTGTTAGAATAGAGGAAAGGTAGAGAAGGAGTTACTAGTCAAGATGGATTATTGGTTGCTTGAAGTATGGAAGGAGTTGTTGATGGTATTTATTGTGTTTAAAAGTATAGGTTATTAATGAAGTGTTTGGTGGTTTAGTATCGTTAATTTAGGCTTACCTTGTGGTTGAAAAAAAGGAGGTTAGTTGAAACTTATAGAGCTATGATAGTGACTTAGGTGTATAGAAAGGTAAATAGTAATGATGTGTAGATAGAGGATGTGTTAATGGATTATAAATAAGATAGGCCATATGATTATGATCGATTATTATTGTTATGAAGTTCTAGTGGACTAGTGTTTCTTGATGTTTTATATTGTAGCTTCTAAGTGATAATTATATGTAAGGTGAGTTTTTAAATCATGTTTAGCACTAGACATTAAGTTTGAACAGTGAATGGTCATCAAGGTGGGTGAAATAATTCTTGGTTAGTATGGCTAGTTATATGAAAGTGGTCTAATAGGCTTGAACAGTGCACACAAGAGTTTAAGTTTAGTTATGCATAATTAAGTAGGATTTTGTAAGTATGATATTGGGTATGTTGGTATAAGTTTAGAGATGTGATATTTGTAGACTACGAATAAAGTTAGTACGGTTCAGCAAGTATTTGGAGATATCCATGTTAAGTGGTAGAATCTAAGTTAGTCAGTGTTTAAGTTGTTATATGATATTTTTGGGCCTATAGAAATCTAAGAGTTGAATCTTAGAAAGAAGTATTAGCAGTGTATTTCACACTTTAAGGTGTTGTCTTTTCGGGAAAGTTTATTATTTATGAGTATTTTTATACCCTAGACTCTAGACTAAAGTGATTGCAGTTTAGAATAGAGTTAGTAAAGGGTTCCATAGATTTGGAATATCATCTTTGATCTAACGGGGAGATGGCAGGGTGAAGAACTAAATCATGTTTTGAGAATTAGATTGTGTTATATGTCAACAAGAGTTGCGATGAGATAGTGATCCTTTCTTACTCTAGAGTATTCCTTGGATTTAAGTCACTATCACACCCTATTCATGTCTTGCGTGATAGATACATGCCAAAGGACAATGCTTATACACTTTATGCATATTCAAGTTTTTCTCAGCTTCTAGTAAGTGAGTAACAGCTTTACTTTGTGATTTGGGTCTTCCCTCATAAATCTAGTTACTCTAGTCTTATGTTGAATAGCTTATGATAATCATGAACTCATGTTTTAGAGTATGATCAGTTCTTAGAACTCATGATCGTAGTGAAATTTAGTTTATATCTTGTATGTCCTCAGTTTTGACCTCTTTAATAAATCCATACCTTTGACATTCTATTCCTTAAACCTCAGTTATGCGTCAAAGTTATGTATAGTATTCTTTCGTGCTTCAGTTCCTTATGTGTTAGCCCTTAACTAACCTATTCTTTTGTTATGATAGTGGTGATGATATTGGATAAGCAACAGTTTAGACAAGAGAGAGTTGATTACCCTCATTAAGAAAGATTATTTTGCTTAAGGATGAAGGAATATTAAGGTAAATTTTTGGTATATGTCATAGTTTGTTGAGAATTCTGAGTATGTCTTCTTATGAACTGTGCAAAAAAGTTGTTGTTGATAGAGTTTTAGAGACTAGAAGGTGTATGCCTTTATTGGTGTTTGCCTTGAAGTTCATATGTTCTTATAATGATAGGCTTGAATGTCAGGTTGGGATGTAAGTAGATGAATACAATAGGTGTTAGTGAATCTATAGTAAGAGTTTTGAGCTAGTCATTGAGGTGGTAAGGAATATTCTGCTTAGTGTGTGAACTCTAGAAGAGACATAGAAGATTGAATCATGTAGTTTAGACTAGTATTATGGTGTAGTGTGTTGTATCTTGTGATTTTGAGATAGGCTTGGTCACAGTGAGAGAATTTGATTTAGTTTAGACTTTAGTAGATGGAGTTATCAATGCCATTGGAAGATTTATAAGTTGAATCAAATGGTTACGGTATTTAAGGGGAATAGTATAGTTGATGAAGTAGTTGAGAAGTGTTCCTAAGCTTGAAAGTAAGAAGTTGCATCGCCTAAGGCCTAGTAATTCTATCTTAGTCTATGACTTATATGTCTATGTTATATACTACAAAGTTATAGCCATATTACAATTCATTATTCAACTATCTTATTTAGATCATGACGAGGAATTCATTTCTCCCTAATGTTATTAGAACTTATTAGAAAGAGTGTTGAAGAAGAACTCCTGTTAAATATAAGCTTTCAGTGATCTAGTCCATATAGCCTACAATCTAGTTTAGCAATCAAGCAGACACGATCCTATAGATTTCAAACTTTTTATTTAGTCTTACTACCCAAATTTCGCGAATAAGGGCATTCCACAAGGAAAAATGTTCCCGTTCATGCAAATTAAGAATTCATCTCAGTTCATGAATCATGCATCAGTTTCAGATTCAACTATTTAGTCACAACTTAGTTCATAAGTGTTCAGTGTATAACCTCAGTTTTCCAAGTTTTCCATCCCATACATTGTAATATGTTAGTACGACCTTGATTTTATTACCTCATGATCATGCTAACATAATGTACTTGGCGATGCCATGAAGCCCTTTTCCATTGATTCTTGTACGTGTCTTGTTGAGGAGCAATTCCTAAATGAGAAATTGCATACTTTTTCCATCCCTTGTAACTTTTGGAATTTTAATGTATCAATTAACACTTGACAGTTCTAAATTAATGTTTGTATCTTTGACAGAGCAAGTGAGTTCTGAACTCCCAGCATGAATAAGTTCCTTATAGTCAGTAAAGTCAAGTCACCTCAGAAATCAGCTTCATGACAGCCTTTGTAAATTTTCAGCTCATCTATATCATTCATTAGAATATATTTCATGTCTTCATTATTCCATAAATTTAGAGTTTCAATAATTTCCTACCCATCATTCGAGGATGAACGATTTCAAAGGGGAGATAATGTAATAACCCGCATTTTTTGGGATGGAATTAAACCGTCACTTCTATGCGTATAGACCCAAACCCAATGATTCCTTGTTAATAAATGTGTGATGATAAATTATATAGTGTGTTATTACCTTTGGATATGAATTGAGGTCACAAATATCTCCTAACTCAAAGAAGAGTTGAAAATGTTTCTATCGATTAATTTGTAGTGAATGTCTCAACTTGGGTGAAGTTCCATCGACCATAACTTCTTGTATACATCAAGTTAGAGGTCCTACCTTATATAAAATTAAAGGTGTTTGAGTATTCTTTCGAACGCATTTAGATTCACCTTAATCCTATTTTAGAGAGAAAGGTTATACTCGTTTTACTTCAGCATGTCCATTTGTCAACTAAGTGACGACCTGAGCAGATAAGCCGTCAACTATGTGACGACTTATCAGCCAAGTCCTCAGCCCAAACCAGAAATCCATCAAATTAAGTTCCTAAGTGAATACCTAAGCTGATAGGCCATCAACTTCGTGACGACTTATCAGCCCAAGTCATCACCCTTAAAATTCAGCAATTCCCTAACGGTTTTGGAGGGGTATTTTGGACTTTTCCTTCACCTTCCACGACTTAAATCATCAAAATCACGTACATAGACATCATAAAAAGTTTTAAAAACCCTTAATACTCTTTATTCACAAGAACAAAATTATGGTTTCCTCTTAATATCCTCTTCCAATAACTTTAAAACTCCATTACTCCTTATTCAAGATAAGCAAGAATCTAAGCTTTCTAATCCAAGAAGTTCAAGAACGTTCCCAAGAACATCAAATTCAAGTCATCCTCTTCAAGAAAGAAACCAAGAATTAAGAATCATAATTGAAGAATCTCAAGAAAGCATTCAATATCATCTCCTAGGGTTTCAAAGTCAAATTCTCTACATCCAACCAAGTCTATTAAGGAATGTGGGGTATGACGAGTGTTTTCTTCCACCCTTGTGCCCAAATCTTGATTTTAAGTTAAATTTTGCATAAATTGATGATAGGGTTGATACCCAATTCTTATTACTTTTAGTTTATGAAATTATCATGTTATTTATGGCTTCATTGTTCATATATTTTGAGATTTAAAGAAGAGAAGCATAATTAGTTTTAGTTACAAACCCTTATGCTATTTTAAAGTGGATTTCCTAAAGTTCTAGGCAATAAGTATGGGAGTAGTATTTAGCACCTAGTTTGGTACGATTCCCAGGTCTCCTACCCCAGAACTACGAGCCAACGTAGGTTTAAGTTACTCCCATTTATATGGATGAATTAAAGATAGTGATCACTTAAGATAAGATTTTATTCTGATGGCATGGGTAGAACAACTCTCCCTAACATGGGCAAGATGTTGGACTTTTCCCAACGTGGGTAAGATGTTGGACTCCATGATAGCTCACATAATTTATATCGGTTAGAAGAACCTCCTAAAAGTTCCCAAGATTTGTAACTCTTAATAAAGATAACAACTTTTAGAATAACACAGCTTTTAAAAAATAACAAATTTTAGAAACTAGGTGTGAAAGGTTACAAATTTACTCAGATATTGTCTTACATAAGATTTCAGTTATTAGATTTTAGATTTTAGTTTTCGTATGATAAAGTGAGTCCTTTTTAAACTTAGCTAGTATGATTTGAAAATAGAATAAGACTACAGCTTTGTAGAACTAAGTGTGGTGACTCACAAACTTACCTTTATTCTTTACTTCTCATAATTTATGATTTTACAGTTTTGATTATTAAACCAAGGTGAGTCACTCATATTTAGCATGCAGTTTTGAAAGTTTAACTGAAAATTGCATTATTGTTTTACTTATGCATTCACCCCATATGCTTAGCATATTCCTAATGTACTAATCCACATATACGGCTATGTGCTACATTGTCTCATAATGTAGGTACGAGTTCAGTTGTAGTCCATATATCATGATGTAACACCCCGAGTCTGTACCCCAATGCTACACAATGCTCATAATCCTGAAGGACCACAAGCTAACCCTTGACTAATACCTGCTGCATTAACTAAATGATAATATTGTAATATGTAGAAATTAGGGAAAAAACATGCCATAAGGTTCAATACTAAAATAAAAACTGAATACGGTATAACACTACCAAAACTGAAACATCTATCTCAAAATGCTTTAGTCTGAAAAGCCTCTAAACTGTCTAAAATATGGAGTTGCTGGGACAAGTCCCTAAGTAATGTCGGTTATTGAAATAAACTTAAATGATGAAATAATAATCATGTCCTCGAACTATAAAGACTCACTATGAACTCTGACTGCTAAGAATTTGTAATTGGGGGGATAGTCATGGGCTCGTCCATCTGAATCTATGATATAAGACATCATACCACAAGATAAAGGTATGCGTCAGTACTTTGAATGTATTGGTATGCTAAGTGAGGTAGGCTAAAATGCAAGGGTTCATATGTATGAACAATATTGACTGAATGACATGAGTTAAATTGGTTGAAAGTACATGCATGAATATGTAAACTGAAACTAAGATGATGATAACACTGAATACTGAGTCAGAATACTGATTAACTGATATCTGAGTATACTAATACTGAATTACTGATAACTGAATGACTTTATCTATCAGTCTTGATTTTGTGGGACTATACTGAGCTCCATACTAAACTGAGTGACTGTGTCAGACAGTCCTGAATCTGTAGAATTGAACTGCGTTCTATCATAAGAATGAATCTAAAATTGAGACTGTAAGAGGTAATTATCTAACCGACATACCCTTTTTTGAATAGATTGGGGTCCAACCTGTAACCCCCGCTGGAATGGTGTCTGTACTGTGCCACGGGTAAAGACAAGCTGAGTCACCCTCATCTAGCAGGTGCTCTAAATGAGAATGGTGGTACCCTCAACTGAAAGGTAGACCACCTCATCAACCCTCAACTTGAAGGTTGATGTCTCAACCTATGTAGGACACATAGTTCTGGAACACAAGGACTACTTCTAAGGATTACACCCTCTACGGGAAGGTGAGTCCATATCTGTGGGTTCACTCGGTGCTGAATTCTACTCCCAACTGAATTGACACTGGACTGGATTCTAGATTATTCTAGGTTGGACTGAACTATTTCTGATCGTACTATATAACTAAACTGAACTTAGTTCACTGGGTTATGTGGACTGATAGAATACTATCGAATTTTGTTAACTGATTGAGTACTACTGAGCTTTCATGAGTTCTATAATTGACTGAATTCTTATGATCATGACATAACTGATGCTATTCCGTGACTGAACATGGCTCTAGGTAAACAACTAAATTATCGGGTATTAAATACCCCCAGGACTCGATAGTATAAATTATAATACATGGCATAATCTTGAAATATTATAAATAGCTAATTGATCATCATTAATTCATTGGGACATTTTAGTAATCACTTGCATGACATGAACTTGAATACATGCTAACATGATATAATTTCACTATTAAACTCACATGAGCAATTGAACAAACACTTGGAGGACATAAACTATGCACATGACAATAAAATAACATGAAAGCATCATAGTTTAATTCTACATTTACAACTTCAAGGGTTCCAACAAGATTTCACATGATAGTGCACACATATCAATCAATTCCACATAAATCTTGTAGTAAATCATGAACTAGAAACCCCATTAACATGGTAATATTGAACAAATTCAAATTCAACCATGAAATTCATCAAACTTATAAACTTGCAGTAAAAGGGGTTCTTGAACTACAAGGATGGAAGGGAACCCTTGGATGAACACTTGACATACCTTAGTGTCTGAATTCTGAAAGATTGATGGTGGTTTCTTGAGTTCTTGATTTGAAATTGATCCCACTAGGGTTTTTGTTCTTGAGAAATTTGAGATAAATGAATATAATTTGCTAATTGAGGGCTAAATATTGTGTTATGGTGGCTGAGGGACGTTAGAAAATGACCCAATTACCCCTAAAATTTTGCTTTTTAATGACTAAAAATTGAATCATCAATGCGCCGACCGACGTGATCGATGCAATAGCTAATGCACCGCATCGAGTCTACGTTGGTTCACTGTAAATTACCATTTGGAGCTAAGAAAAATATTGATCAACATGATGGCCGATGCACCATGGCAAGATCGTATCGATACACTATTTTGGATTCTAAATGTGGTTCAAACGAGGTCCAAAAAATACAAAACTCATTCGAGAACACCTAATGACATTTCTGATCATGAATCAACCTAAAGATTGATATTTTAAGGTCATAAAAGTCATGAAATAGAGTTACCAACTTACAAAGTCCAAAATAATACTAAGTTTGTATACTTAGCTAGAATTTTCTAAGTTTGGGACTCCTTAGCAAGATTAAAAGACTGAGTTGAGCTTAGGATTTTGCGGGGTCTTACAATATCTCCGCCTTGGAAACATTTATCCTCGATTGAGACTGATTAAGCTGAGAATACTAATACACTGGACTTAGATACTGAACATGCATAAATGAAGCATGATTTCATGACTGAAATTATTGATATACTGAATTATACTACTGAACATAAATATCTGATACATGTGTACATTGCTGAACATGATTTATGAATGCATGATTGGATTACTGGTAACCTGAGCTTATATACTGGACATGGATGTCTGATGTATGAGTATATGGCTGAACTAACTCATGAATGGATGACTGAATATGCAACATTGATTGATACTATGTTGGTAGCTGTATCTAAACATGAGACTGAGTAATTCAAAGGAAAACTGTTACCTTGGGTTGAGTCTGAGTTTGCGGAGAATACATGGGGATACTTGGTTTGCATATCTGCTTCTGCTTCCCAAGTAGCTCCCTCAATGGACTGATTCTGCCAAAGAACTTTGAATACAGGAACTTCTTTGTTCCTCAGTCTGCGAATCTGATAATTGAGGATTTCGATTGGGATCTCTTTATAAGAGAGGTTTTTCTAAATATCAATGCCCTCTATAGGGACTACGATTGCTAGGTCACCTATGAATTTCTTAAGCAAGGAGACATGGAACCCTAGATGTACAGAAGCTAAATCTGAAGAAAACTCAAGATCGTAAGCTACCTTTTCGAAAAGGGTGAGAATTTTATAAGGACCGACATATTGAGCATTGAGTTTCCCCTTATTGCCAAACCTCTTTACTCCTTTCATAGGAGAGATTTTCAAATAGACAAAATCACTAATCTTGAACTCAAGATCTTTTCTACATACATCTGCATACTATTTCTATCGGTTCTGAGCCATCTTAAGACTTTCTCTGATTAACTAAACCTTCTCTAAGGTATCAAATACCAAGTCAGGCCCTACAAATATGGCCTAACCCACTTCAAACCAACCAATGGAAGATCTACACCTTCTCCCATAGAGCACCTCAAATGGAGCCATTTGCATGCTGGAATAATAGCTGTTATATGTGAATTCAATCAAATGCAAGTAGTCATCCCAACTACCTTTAAAGTCTATCGTACATTCTCACAACAATCTTCTAAAGTTTGAATGGTCCTTTTTTCTTGACCATCTATCTGAGGATGATAGGTTGTACTGAGGTAAACTTAGGTACCAAGACCCTTTTGGAATGCCTTCCAGAAATAAGAGGTAAATCGGGTACCTCTATTTGAGATAATGGACAACAAAACACCGTGCAATATGGCCAACTCCCTGAAATAGAGTTTGGCGTAATCCTTGGCTGAATAAGAGGTATGGACTGGTAAAAAATAAGACGATTTGGTCATCCTATCTATAATGACCCAAATTGAATCATGCTGGCAATGAGTACGAGGCAAACCCATCACAAAGTCCATGTTCACTTCTTCCCATTTCCAGGTGGGAACACTGAACTCCTGTATGGACCCACTTTGCTTTTGATGCTCGATCTTAACTTGCTGACATATTGAGCACTTAGCCACATACTCTGCAATATCTCTCTTCATCCACTCTACTAATAGATCTCCCACAAATCATGGTACATCTTAGTGGCCCCTGGGTGAATAGAGTAGCTCACACCATGCACTTCTACAAGAATTTACTGTCTCAAGTCATCTACACCTGGCACACATAGCCAACCCTGGCTGCACAATACACCATCTCCCCATCGGGAGAAAAGCTCTACCTTCTGATCTCTTTCTGATTACTTTAACTTAGCTAGACTGGGATCCCTATCCTGCTTTTTCTTCACCTCAGAAACTAGGGATGATTCTGAACTACTCTGCACCCATACACTACCTTTTGCTGTATCAACTAAGCAGAAACATAGTCGGGTAAGCCGGTGAAGTTCCTGAACTAACTTCTTACTATCCTCCACATGAGAAATACTACCCATAGATATCCTACTGAGAGCATCAAGCACAATATTGGATTTACCCAAATAATACAGGACACTCATGTTATAATCCTTCAATAACTCCAACTACCTTCTCTGATGGAGGTTTAGGTCTTTTTGAGCGAACACATACTATAGGCGCTTATTGTTAGTGAACACATCAACGTGCAACCCATACAAATAGTACCTCCAAATTTGTTGCTAACTCTAGATCATGAGTGGGATAGTTCTTTTTCTGGGGCTTAAGCTGTCTAGAGGTGTAGCCTATGACCTTATCTCTCTACATAAAAACACACCTCATACCTACTCTAGAGGCATCACGATATACCACAAACCAATTTGAACTATCTAGTAAGGTTAAAACTAGAACTGTAGTGAGTCGAGTCTTCAGCTCCTAAACACTCATTTCACAAGAATTTGACCACTATAATTTGACTTTCTTCTGAGTCAATTTGGAAATAGGGGATGCAATAGATAAAAATCCCTCAACAAACCATTGGTAATATCCAGCCAAGCCCAAAAAACTCTTAATATCTGATGGAGAGATAAGGCTAGGCCAGTTTCTCACTGCTTCAGTCTTTTGGAGACAATTTTAATGCTATCACCAAAAATGATATGGCCTAGGAAAGATACTAACTTTATCCAAAATTCCCACTTACTGAATATAGCGAATAACTGATGGTTTTGGAGAGTCTGTAGTACTAGTCTTAGATAGTCTGCATAGTCACGCTAATTGCAGGAGTAGATAAAAATATCATCTATGAAGACTATGATGAACATCTCCAATTACTGCTTGAACACACAGTTTATTAGGTCCATGAAGGTTGCAGGAGCTTTGGTAAGACCAAAGGACATGACTAAGAATTTAAAGTGACCATACCAAATTTGATGGCTATTTTTGGGAGGTCACATTCTCTGACTCTGAGATGATGATAGCTCGATTTAAGGTCTATCTTGGAGAAGTAACTGTCACCCTAAAGTTGGTCAAATAAGTCATCAATTCTGAGAAGTGGATACTTGTTCTATACCATGACTTTATTTAGATGACGATAATCAATACATATTCTGATAGAACTATATTTCTTACGTACGAATAAGACAGGTGTGCCCTACAGGGACACACTAGGTCTAATAAATCCCTTATCTAGGAGATCTTTTAACTGTTCTTTTAACTTTTTGAGTTATGTCGGAGCCATTCTGTATGGTGGAATAAATAGAGGCTGAGTATCTAGGAGAAGGTCTATTCTAAAGTCGATTTCCCTTTCGAGAGGAACTTTGGGAAGATCTTTGGGAAACACATCTGGGAATTCATATGCTACTGACATTGATTCAAGATTAGGGGTTTCTGAACTAGAGTCTTGGACTTGAATGAGATGGTAGACACATCCCTTAAATATCATTTTTCTTACCTTAGGTAAGAAATAAGCTAACCCCTAAGTGCTGAAGTACTACCTCTCTACCTAGGATGGGCTCATTTAGAAACAAAAATTAGACAATTCTATTTCTACCATCGATGGAGGCATAGTAGGAATTAAGCCAATCTATATCAAGAATGATATCAAAAACAGTCAACTCTAATTTGACTAAGTCTACTGAAGTGACTTTCTGAGATATTATAATTGAGCAGTTCTTGTATACCCATCGGGCTATGATAGATTTACCCACTAGGGTATATAAAAAGAAAGACTTTGCTAGAATTTAGGGACTGACTCAAAAATCAACGACTATATATGAAGTAACAAAGGAAAATAATGCTTCTAGATCTAGAAAAAATAAACATGTAAATAGAAAACTTGTAACGTACCAATGAGCACATCATAAGAACTTTCCTGATACTTCGGGACTTAAGAGCATAGACTCTGTTTAGGAACTGCCCATTGGTGGCACTAGAAGCGGCACCCTACTGATTTGGGTAATCAAATTGAGCTGGGGGACGGTTATACTGACCCTGATAACCTGGTTGGGGACAATCTCTGACTCTGTATCCTGGCTTGCCACACCTAAACGCACATAACTACCCACTTTACAGATGCCCTGGTGGTTTTTTCTATATTTCTGACAAAAGAGATTGTTTCGGGTACTACTAATAATACCCTAGGTTTTAATCCTAACGACCTATCTCTGTTGCTATCTCTGATTTTTGGCATTGGAGCAATGGCTGAGGACGAAGATGGAATCAAGAATTTTGGGAGGAACTAAGAATGATTCCCACCCTTTAACTTACGCTGAGCAAAGTTAAAACTACCTGTTCTTGCTCTCTTGTTATCCCTCTCTTTTTCCTTATTCTTAGCCTCTTCTATTTTCTGAGCATGGACCATGAGCCTAGATATTTCCATCTCCTTAATCAAAATTGCGGTCCTACACTCCTTGACCACAATATTAGATACTCTAGACATAAACTTACTTATATTAGATCTGCTATCTGCTATAACATAAGGGGCATATGTAGCTAATTGATTGAACTTGAGAGAATACTCTTTCACTGTCATATTTCCCCATTTTAGATTTATAAACTCCAAAAACTTCAATTCTTTCAATTCCAATGGGAAGAACCTATCCAAAAAGTAGCGGAAAAATCTTCCCACTCTATGGGCCTTGCATCTGCAACTCTTTCTGTTTTCCACTATTTGAACCATAAGTAGGCCATATCCTGCAATAGATATGCAACCAACTTAGCACTCTCAACAGCAGTCATCCCTATAATATCAGTAACTTTTTACACTTGATCAAGAAATACCTGAGGGTCCTTATCTGAATTAAACCCAGTAAAAGATGAAGGGTTCATTCGGGTGATATCCCAAATCCTAGTAGTAGTAGTATTGGCCACTGGGTTAGCTAGAATAGCAGCTATATGTTTATTTTAGGATGCCACAGAATGAGCTAGGGTGGTGAAAGCTGCGCTGAACTCAGCGTGGGAGACGTGTTCATCTAGGGGATCTGGCTGGATGGGCTGGGGTTCTGGATGGTCTCCTATTCCTCTTCCCTTAGTCCTATTTGGAGTCATGTTCTATAAACATAAGAGAAACTTAGAATATACAGAGAGTTTAACTAGAGCTCATGCTCACTTGTATGACATGAAACTGAAAGAAGGGAAATTTTTTCTAAAAACATCTAATAGCCCTCTGTCCATAAGTATGGTGTGTTGCATACCCATGCACAAGGCTCTACTAGATGCGACTTTCACACTTTCTAAGATTCTGTTAAACCTTAGGCTCTGATACCAAGTTTGTAACACCCTGAGTCTGTACCCTGGATGCTACACGGTGCTCATAATCTCAAAAGACCATAAGCTAACCAATGACTGGTACTTACTGCATTAACTGAATAATAATACTATAATATGCAAAAATTAGGTAGAAAATATATTATAAGGTTTAATACTAAAATAAAAACTAAATATGGTATAACAATACCAAAACTGAAACATCCTGAAAATACTCTAGTCTGGAAAGCCTCTAAACTGTCTGAAATATGGAGTTGATGGGACAAGTCCCCAACTAACTCCAGTTACTGAAATAAAATAAAATACTAAAATAATAATTATATCCTCAAACTATGAGGACTCACCAATAACTATGACTGGTAAAAATCTATAAATGCTAGGGATGATCGGGAGCCTGTGCATCTAAAACTATGATATAAGACATCGTATCACAAGAAAAAAGTATGCATCATTACTTTGAATGTACTGGCATGCTAAGTGAGGTAGGCTAAAATTCATAGGTTCATATACATGAATAATACTGACTGAATGACATGAGTATAACTGGATGAGTGTACATGCATGAATATGTAAACTGTAACTGAGATTGTGATAACACTAAATACTAAGTCTGAATACTGATTAACTAATATCTGAGTATACTAATATTGAATTACTTATAACTGAGTTACTGTATCTAATAATCTTGATTCTGTGGAACTATACTAAGTTCCATACTAAACTGAGTGACTGTGTTTGACAATCCTAAATCTGTAGAACTGAACTAAGTTTGGTACTAAGTTTGAATCTAAAACTGAGACTGTGGAAGGTAATCATCTAACCGACATGCCCCTTTCTTAATAGATTGGGGTCCAAACTGTAACCCCAGCTGGAATAGTGTCGGTACCATGCCACAGGTAAAGACAAGCCGTGTCAACCTCATCTGGAAGGTGCTTCAAATGAGAACGAGGGTACCCTCAACTAGTAGGTAGATAACCTCATCAACCCTCAACTTACAGGTTAATGTCTCAACCTACACTGGCTACATAGTTATAGAACACAAGGACTGCTTCTAAGGATCACACCCTTTATTGGTAGGTGAGTCTCCATCCATGGGTTCACTCGGTGCTAAATCCTACTCCCAACTGAATAGACACTGGACTGGATTCTAGACTGTTCTAGGATGGATTGTACTATTTCTGGTCGTACTATATAACTGAACTGAACTGAGTTTATTGGGTTTTGTAGACTGAAAGAATACTATTGAATTCTGTTAACTCACTGAGTACTACTGAGCTTTCCTGAGTTCTATAACCGACTAAATTCTACTGATCATGACATGACTGATATTATTCTGTGACTGACCATGGCTCTAGGTAAACTACTAAATAGTTGGGTATTAAATAACCCCAGGATTCAGTAGCATAAATTATAAGACATGGCACAATCTTGAAACATGATAAATAGCACTTGATCATCATTCATTCATTGGGACATTCTAGAAAACACTTGCATGACATGAACTTGAATACATGCTAACATGATATAATTTTACTATTCAACTTACATGAGCAATTCACCAAACAATTGGATGACATAAACTATGCACATAACACTAAAATAACATGTAAGCATCATAGTTAATAACATGTAAGCATCATAGTTCAATTCTAAATTTACAACGTCAAGGGTTCCAACATGATTTCACATGATAATGTACACATATCAATCAGTTCCACATGAATCTTGTAGTAAATCATGAATAAGAAACCCCATTAATATGGTAATAATGAATACATTCAAATTCAACCATGAAATTTATCAAACTCATAAACTTGTATTAAAATGGTTTTTGAACTCCAAGAGTGGAAGGAAACCCTTGGATGAACACTTGACATACCCTAGTGCCTAAATTCTAAAAGATTGGTGGTGGTTTCTTGAGTTTTTAATTTGAAATTAGTCCCACTAGGGTTTCTGTTCTTGAGAAATTTGAGAATAAATGAATATAATTTGCTAATTGAGGGCTAAATATCATGTTAGAGGGGCTGAAGGACATTGAAAGAAAACCCAATTACCCCCAAAGATGCTGCTTTTTAATGATTAAAAATTAAACAATCGATGCATAGACCGATGTGACACATTATTGGCATCAATTCGATATCTAATATGGCACGTTAATTCTCTGGAAATTACCACTGGGAGCCAAGAAAAATATTGATCGATGCGATGGCCACCGCACCGCGCAGAGATCACGTCAATACACTTTTTTAGATTCCAAAACGTGGTTCAAATGAAGTCCAAAAAATATGAAACTCATCTGGGAACACCTAATGATATTCATAATTATGAATTAACCTAAAGATTGATATTTTAAGGTCATACGAGTTATGAAATAGAGTTACCAACTTATTAAGTCTAAAATAATACTAAGTCTGAATACTTAGCTAGAATTTTCTATGTCTGGGACCCCTTAGCAAGCTTAAAAGACTGAGTTGAGCTAAGGATTTTGTGCGGTCTAACACACAATTAGACAGTTGCAGATTCCAGACAATAGATGATGAGTCCTCCTACTTCAGGGACTTCAGTTAGATATTATTTATGTACTTTATTTTTTTTACTCATATGTATTGATTAGTGATAGTTGGAGTTTCATCTTAGCTACCTAGAGTCAGTATAGTAGAGGCTTCATAGAATGTCAGTAGAGCTAATGTATTTGATTTTAGTTTTATTTTGTATAAGCAGAGTTATGATCATCTTAATACATCTTTGTATTGAACAAGTTTGGAAAATATTTATCTTCTGCATTTTCATTAGATTTACATGTTGTATTCTATTGCTCATGAGTTATGCCAGCACAAGGGTTAGCTTAGGATCACTTGTGGACCTAATCACCGTGTGACGACTAGGGGATAGTCTCGAGTCGTTACAAACATGGTATCAGAGCGTAGTTTAAGTATACTAGGGTATCTATGAAGCGGTGTCTAGTAGAGTCTTGTAGAATGATACAGAGACGCCTATACTTTTATTTGAGAGACTATAAGGAATTTAAGAAATATTTCCCTTCTTTATGATCTAGGTCATGCTGTAAAGTTATTCTCTCATTGATTCGTGTGTCACTCTATAATTCTCCATGTCTGTCATGTTCTTGAGATAACATGATTGGCAAGTTCAAATTCATCCTAAGATAATTCTCTCAAATTCACTATCAGTAACTTTAAAAGTTACACAAGGGGCTTTAAAGGAGCTCATTAATGTGTTATAAGTCCTTTAAGTTGAAAGTAATGTCCTTATACATATGAGTTGTTAAGTTAAGACCAAATAAGATATGTTTTTAGATTCCTCCTTATTTCTTCAATACAGATAGTTCACATAAGGGAAGATAGCACATACCTAGATTGTTGAATAGAGTTTGCATTTAAGTGATATTGAGACCTAGAGTATTATGATTTATATGTAGTAGAACCTTCTTATAGTTTGAAGTATGGGTATATAATAGTAGTGGGAAGAAGAGTGAGAATGACGATTATTGAAAGTATAGGGATAAACTTATGCATGTTATTGAGTTGTGTTAAGGTGATGTGTTCTTGTGTGTTTGTGTAGTGGAAAGGTAGAGAAGGAGTTACTAGTCAAGATGGATTGTTAGTTGTTGATGGTATTTATTGTGTTGAAAAGTATAGGATATTAATGAAGTATTTGGTGGTTTAGTATCGTTAATTTAGGCTTCCCTTGAGGTTGCAAAAAGGATTTTAGTTGAAACTTACAGAGCTATGATAGTAACTTAAGTGTATAGCAGGGAAAATAGTAATGATGTGTAGAAGGAGGATGTGTTAATGGTTTATAAATAATATAGGCCATATAATTATGATCGATTATTGTTGTTATGAAGTTCCAGTGGACTAGTGTTTCTTGATGTTTTATTTTGTAGCTTCCAAGCGAGAATTGTATGTAAGGTGAGTTTTAAAATCATGTTTAGCACTAAACATTAAGTTTGAATAGTGAATTATTATCAAGGTGGGTGAAATGATTTCTTGGTTATGGCTAGTTGTATGAAAGTGGTCTAATAGCCTTGAATAGTTCACACAAGAGTTTAAGTTTAGCTATTCGTAATTAAGTATGATTTTGTAAATATAATATTGGGTATGTTGGTGTAATCTTAGAGATATGATATTCGTAGACTATGAAGAAAGTTATTAGGGTTCATCAAGGGTTTGGAGATATCCATGTTAAGTGTTAGAATCTAAGTTGGTCAGTGTTTAAGTTGTTATATGATATTTTTGGGGCTATAGAAATCTAAGAGTTGAATCTCAGAAGGAAGTATTAGTAGTGGGTTTCACACTTTAAGGTGTAGTCTTTCTGGGTAAGTTTATTATTTATGAGTATTGTTATACCCTAAACTCTAGAGTAAAGTGATTATAGTTTAGATTAGAGTTAGTAAAGGGTTCCATAGATTTAGAATATCATCTTTGATCTAACGGAGAGATGGCAGGGTGAAGAACTAAATCATGTTTTGAGAATTAGATTGTGTTATATGTCAAGAAGAGTTGCGATGAGATAGTGATCCTTTCTTACTCTAGAGTATTCCTTGGATTTAAGTCACTATCACGCCCTATTTATGTCTTGCGTGAGAGATACATGCCAAAGGACAATGCTTATACACTTCATGCGTATTCAAGTTATTCTCAGCTTCTAGTAAGTGAGTAACAGCTTCACTCTATAATCTGAGTCATCCCTCATAAATCTATTTACCCTAGTATTATGTTCAATAGCTTATAATAAGCATGAACTCATGTTTCAGAGTATGATTAGTTCTTAGAACTCATGATCCTAATAAAATTCTATTTATATCATGTATGTCCTTAGTTCTGACCTCTTTAATAAATCCATACCTTTGATATTCTATTCCTTAGGCCTCAGTTAAGCGTCAGAGTTATGTATAGTATTCTTTCGTGCTTCAGGTCCTTTTGTGTTAGCCCTTCAGTGACCTCTTCTTTTGTTTTAATAGCGGTGATGATAATGGATAAGAAATGGTTTAGAGGAGAAAGAGTTGATGACCCTCATTAAGAAAGATTATTTTGCTAAAGGATAAAGAAATATTAATGTAAATTTTTGGTAAATGTAAAAGTTAGTTGAGAATTATGAGTATGGCTTCTTAAGAACAGTGCAAGAAAGTTATTATTGATAGAGGTTTAGAGAGTAGAAGGAGAGGCCTTAATGGGTGTTTTCCTTGAAGTTCATATGTGGTTATAATTATAGGCTTGAATGTCAGTTTGGGATGTAAGTGGATTAATACACTGTGTGCTAGTGTATCCATAGTAAGAGTTTTGAGCTAGTTATTGATGTGGTAAGGCATATTATGCTTAGTCTATGATCTCTAGAAGAGACATAAAAGATTGAATCATGTGGTTTAGATTAGTATTATGGTGTAGTGTGTTGTATATTGTGATTTCAATTTATACTTGATCATGGTGAGAGAATTTAGTTCAGTTTAGACTTTAGTAAATGGAGTTGTTAATGCCATTCGAAGATTTATAAGTTTAATCAAATGGGTATGGTATTTAAGGGGAATAGTATAGTTTATGGAGTAGTTGAGAAGTGTTCCTAAGCTTGAAAGTAATAAGTTGCATCTCCTAAGGCCTAGTAATCCTATCTTAGTATATGATTTACATATCTATGTCACATACTGCAGAATTATAGCCAAGTTATGATTCTTTATTCAACTATCTTATTCAGATCATGGCCAAGAATTTGTTTCTCCATAATATTATTAGAACTTATTAGAAAGAGTGTTGAAGAAGTACTCCAGTTAAGTATAAGCTTTCAATGATTTAGACCTTATAGCCTGCAACCCAGTTTAGCAATCAAACAGATAAGCTCCTATAGAATTCCAACATTCTGTTTAGTCTTACTACCTAATTTTTTGTGAGTAAGGACATTCCATGAGGAAAAATGTTCGCATTCATGCAAATTACAAATTCATCTCAGTTCATGCATCATGCATCAATTTCAGATTCAGATATTTAGTCACGACTCAGTTCATAAGTATTCAGTGCATAACCTCAGTTTTCCAAGTATTCCATCCCAGACATTGTAATACGCTGGTATGACCTTGGTCTCACTACCTTATGATTCTTGCTTACATAATGTACTTGGCAATTCTATGAAGCCCCTTTCCATTGATTCTTATACATGTCTTGTTGAGAGGTAATTCCTATATGAGAAATTGCATACTCTATTCCATCCCAATTAAATCTTGGAATTTTAATATATAGGTTGGTACTTCACAATTCTATATTAACAATTGTATCATGGACAAAGCACTTGAGTTTTGAACTCCCAACATGAATAACTTCCTTCTGGTTAGTAAATTCAAGTCATCTCAGAAATCAGCTTCATGATAGCCTTTGTAAAGTTTCAGCTTAGCTATATCCTTCATTAGCATATATTTCATGTCTTCATTATTCCATAAATTTAGTATTTAAATAATTTCCTACCCATCATTCAAGGATGAACGATTCCAAGGGGGAGATAATGTAACACCCTGCATTTTTTGGGTTGGAATTCAAACCATCACTTCTATGCGTATAGACCAGAACCCAATGATTCCTTGTTAATAAATATGTGATGATCAATTATATAGTGTGTTATTACCTTTGGATATGAATTGAGGTCACAAATATCTCCAAACTCAAAGACGAGTTGAGAACGCTTCTATCGATTAAGCTTTAGCAAATATCTCAACATGGGTGAACTTACATCGACCATAACTTCTTGTATACATTGAGTTAGAGGTCCTATATTATATAAAATGAAAGGTATTTGAGTCTTCTTTCCAAGCATTTGGTTTCACATTAATCCTAGGTCGGAGCGAAAGGTTATACTAGTTTAGCTTCAGCATGTCCATCTGTCAACTAAGTGATTAGCTGAGCTGATAAGCCGTCAACTATGTGAAGACTTATTAGCCAATTCGTCAGCCCAAACCAGTAACACGTCAAATTAATCTCTTAACTAATGACCTAAGCTGATAGGCCATCAACTATATGATGACTTATCATCCCAAGTCATCACCCTTAAAATTCAGCAATTCTCTAACGGTTTTGGAAGGGTATTTTGGACCTTTCCTTCACCTTACACGACTTAAATAATCAAAAACACGTACATAGACATCATAAACAAGTTTTAAAAACCCTTAATCCTCTTTATTCACAAGAACAAGATTAGGGTTTCCTCTTAAGATCCTCTTCCAAGAACTTCAAAACTCCATTACTCCTTATTCAAGATAAGCAAGAATCTAAGCTTTCTAATCCAAGAAGTTTAAGAAAGTTCCTAAGAATATCAAATTAAAGCCATCCTCTTCAAGAAAGAAACCAAGAATTAAGCATCACAATTCAAGAATCTCAAGAAAGCATTCAAGATCATCTCCTAGGGTTTCAAAGTCAAATTCTCTACATCCAACCAAGTCTATTAAGGCATGTGGGGTATGAATGAGGGTTTTCTTCCACCCTTGTGCCCAAATCTTAATTGTAAGTTAAATTTTGCATAAATTGAAGATAGGGTTGATACCCAATTATTATTACTTTTAGTTTATGAAATTCTCATATTATTTAAGGGTTCAATTTTAAGAGATTTACATATATCCATGTTTGAAATCACGAGAATCATATTATGAGTTATATTTCACTATCTTGATTGAGATGGTTGAAAGATTTTAAGTTGATTATCGAGAATGAAGTCTAAATATTATTATTGATGAATTAAAGCTTTATATTTTGAATCCCAAGTACAACTGATGATTTTATAAGGAGATTATGATCTCAAGTTCCATTGACAAGTTTTGATAAGTGCTTTCAAAAGCAAAGATTGCTCTTTTGATCCTAAGCTAAGATAAGAAATCCACAATGTTCATATATTTTGAGATTTAAAGAAGAGAAGCAAAATTAATTATAATTACAAACCCTTATGCTATTTTAAGGTGGATTTCCTAAAGTTTTGAGCGATAAGTATAAAAGTAGTATTTAGCATCGAGTTGGGTTGATTTCAAGGTATCATGCCCTAGAACTACAAGCTTGCGTAGGTTCAAGTTATTCCCATTTATATGGATGAATTAAAGATAGTAATCACTTAAGATAAGGTTCTATTATGATGGAATAGGTAGCACAACTCTCCCCAACGTGGGCAAGACGTTGGACTCTCCCCAACATGGATAAGACGTTTGACTCCGTTATAGCTCACATGGTTTATGTCAGTTAGAAGAAACAACTAAAAGTTCCCAAGATATCTAACTCTTAATACAAATAACAACTTTCAGAATTATATAACTTTTAGAAAAGAACAGATTTTAGAAACTAAGTGTGAAGGCTGACAAATTTACTCAGATGTTTTCTTACATAAGATTTCAGTTATTAGATTTCATCTTTTAGTTTCAATATGATAAAGGCGAGTCTTTTTTAAGTTTACCCAGTATGATTTGAAGACAGAATAAGACTACATCTTTTTAGAACTAAGTGTGGTGACTCATAGAATTACCTTTATGCTTTACTTATCATGATTTATGATTTTACAGTTTTGATTATTCAAGCCAAGGTGAGGCACTCATATTTAGCAAGCAGTTTTAAAAATTTATCTGAATATTGCATTATTGTTTTACTTATGAATTCACCCCCATATGCTCAGTACATTCCAAAAGTACTGATCCACATATACATCTATGTGCTATATTTTCTCATAATGTAGGTACCAGTTTAGTTGTAGTCCGTATATCACGATTAGATAGTTGAAGATTCCAGACAGTAGATGATGAGTCCTCCTACTTCGGGGACTTTAGTTAGATATTATTTATGTACTTTATTTTTTTATTCATGTGTATTGATCAGTGGTAGTTGGAGTCACGTCCCAGCTAACTATAGTCAGTATAGTAGAGTATTTACCGTCTGTCAGTAGAGATAATGTATTTGATTTCATTTTTATTTTGAATATGCAGAGTTGTAATCATCTTAATACATTTTTGTATTGAACAAGTTTGGAAAAGTTTTATCTTCTGCATTTTCTTCAAATTTACGTGTTGTATTCAGTTGCTCCTGAGTTATGCTAGTACAACAGTTAGCTTGGGATCACTTGTGGTACTAAGCACCGTGTGACAACTAGGGGGTAGTCTCATGTCATTACAAAACTAAAAGACTAAAATACGTAATACTGTCGTGTCTGAGATAACTGATAATACTAAAAGTAGTTGATTGACTATCTAACTGTTTGTTGAAAAGCCTCTAACTGACTGAGGAGTTGATGGGAAAAGGCCCCAGCTAACTTCGTCTGACTAAATATAAAGAACTACTACAATAACTAGAGTAAGAAATCATGTCTTCGATGGATGAGGACTCACCACTACTGCTCCTGAACAACACTAGCTGTCTAACTGCATCAGGAAACTGAGCCTTCGTTACTATGACATAATACATCATAGTGCAAAGAAGAGTATGCGGCCAGTACTTTAAATATACTGGTATATGAGATGAGGTCTAGTTGAAATACAGGAGGTACTGTGCACATGAGATAAGGAATAACTAAACAACATAAAATAACTAAGTATGAATGTATGCAAACTGTGATATCTGAGAATAAAAGACCAAGCATATACATATTTTTGAAATAATCTAAAATCTAAAAGATTGAAATCTGCATAACTAAATATCTATAAATTTGTATGCTTTATTCAAGCAAACCTGAATTGAATATACACTGAATGTTGTACTGAGACTGTGGGAGGTATCATGTAACTGACATGCCAGAATTAGAGCTAATTGGGGTCCAACTTGTAACCTAATTAGAAGGGTGTCAGTACTGTTCCACGGGTACTAACACTGGCTGTGTGGATCCACTAAACTGGTGTCCCAAAGGACTAATGGATCACCCTCAACTGGCAGGTGCTCTAATGACATATGGTTCACCTTCAATAGGTAGGTAAATAGTTTGTCAACCCTAAACTGGTAGGTAGACATCTCTAACCTATGTTGGCTAAGTAGTTCTGGACTATGTTTTGTGAACTATTTTTTTCATGCACCAAGGGACTGAAAAGAGCTAGAATATTAAAAGGTCTTATACTAAACCCCCCCCCCTTAGATTTAAAGCCATCTTCTAAACTTATGGATCTATCTCACATTCCTAGGAGTGAGTCGGAATATCTTTGCTCTAACGGTCCACACTTAAATGCTACACTCATATGCATAAGCTATATTTCAATCTTAGTGAATTCATTCTTGAACAACCCCCACTCATATATCATCCTTAACTTAGCTATCCAGAGTACCATGTACTAGACACTATGCTTCTTTCACTTAAAACTCAAGGGTACTACTAACCATACGCAGTACTTAATAAACTTAGAAAATATTGCAACCTCATATCACCTTGGGCACGCCTTTACCTCATACCTACAACATCATACTTATTCCCAAATCAATTAACTTAAATTCTTTCATTCATTATTTCAAGCCTATTGGTTCACCTCCATATAACTAGAATCACTAACCAAGAAATCAGTATCCCCACCTTACTCATTATCTACTATTCGAACTTAGTATCTCGTTCTAGCTATGATTAACCACAATCTCAACAACTATTATTACCTGCCTATCATTCAAAAATGCTAGTCCGCTAAAACCACATAATAATAATGATCAATCACAATCCTATGGTATATCTTATTATGATTCGCTAGAACCTTCTTCTTCTATACCTCATTACTATTTACCCTTCTTATACATCTAAACTCCTTCATAGCTTTATAAGTTTCAACTAAACTCTCTTTTGCAATCTCAGGAAAGCCTAAATTAACAACAGTCAACCACCAAGTACTTCCATCAAAACCTATACTTTTCTAGCACAGTAACTATTTTCTTACCTCAAGCAAACAACAATCCACCTTAACTAATAATCTTCTTCTCTAACTTTCATTAAACTAACAAACAAGGGTATATCACTTTATTACTAATTCAATCATAAAGAAAAATTCAGCTATACATATTCAATAAATCACCCTTACCACCTTTCTTGTCACTACACTTCTAAACCCATACTTTAAACTAACACAAGAACAACAAGATAAACAAAAAGTTGCTAGTGAATCGAAATAGGCCTCACATAGCTTCACTAGACTTTGGTTTTGTGTTTTGAATAAGAAAATTAGATAAATAGCAAAGCAACTATGCTAGTGAATCGAAAGAGCCCCACACGACTTCACTAGACTTTGATTTTCTGTTATGAACAAGAAAATTAGATGAATAACAAAGCAACTATGATAGTGAAGCTAAAGAGCCCCACACGACTTTACTAGACTTTGAGTTACAAAAATACCATGACGACAAGATTACAATTACAAGGTATAGAAACTTGACACACAATATTCAATGATCTAAGAATACACATCTTGCTTTGTCTTAACTAAATGACTCATAAGAATGAGGGTATAACTTTAAATTTGAGGGACTTAAACACACTAGAAGGCTCTTCTCAAGCTGCTTTATGAAACTTTTGAAACTTCTTGCTAGCAAGTTTGAGAGAATTATCAGGGGAGAAAGTTAGAAATTGTCGATCATGTTATCTCAACAATAATACATGGATAGGGAAGTATAGATTATCATCACAGATTTTTAGGAGGAATCTGAAAGTACATTTGAATTGGGCTTAGTGCACGAATTTTCTTAAGCATGAATAAAGCCCTTCAAACTTTCGAACTTAAAAGCATTGATGGGATACTTTCAAAAGCCTTCTTATAATCCCATAACTATTTACAGAGACTGTTTGAGAATGCTCTAGCAATAAGGATTTTAGCTTGACTATTTCTGATACCTTAGGAATAAGACAAAAATAGATCGAATAGAGTAAGATGAGAATCTGTATGAGTTTCTTAGAGACCCTTTCTATAGCACAATCTGAGACTTGAAAAGCAGAAACATTTCCTAAATTCCTTGTAGCCTCTCGATGAAAAGTACAAATGTTTTCGTACCATTTTGCAAGACTCTACTAGACACGACTTTATAGATACCCTAGGAAACTTGAAATCTATGCTCTAATACAAAGTTTGTAACGCTCCAAAATTGAGTTTCGAGACGTCACACGGTGCCTAGGGTCATAAGTGATCCTAAGCTAACCCTTCATCTGGCATAACTCATAACAACTGAATAAGATAGATAAATCTAAACAAAGTAAGTAGAAGATACATCTTTTCTAAATCTGATCAATACAAAATAAAATTCACATGGTTATATCTTTACTTTTACAAAGAAACTAAGGTAAATACAATGACTCTACTAACTGTCTATGAAGCCTCTACTAATACTGACTATAGATATCTAGGACGCAACCCCAACTATCACTAATCAATATATAAGAAAAATAAAGAAATAAGATATATTAGGACATCTAACTTAAATCCCTGAAGTAGGAGGACATATCATCCGCTGACTAAATCTACAACCATTTCAATCAAATCTGCATACTAAAACTTATACATATATTATGAGACAATGTAGCACATAGACGTATATGTGGATCAGTACTTTGAGGATGTACTGAGTATATGGGGGTGCAATGCACATATAAAATAATATCTCAATATCATCACAGTTTATAAAATTATACATGCCGACATAAATGAGTCACATAGCTTGAGTAATATTTGAAATATAAATATCATAAATCATGAATAATGAAACATTTAGTATAAATCTCGTGAGTCATTTCGCTTCATTCTAAATCTGCATTGTTTCTTTGTTCTCAAACTTGTAGTATAGATAATGTCTTAAAACAACATTTTTCCAAACATACACTTTAATCTCATGTAAACTAAGAACTTCTCTAAAAACTTAAAGATTTTGACACTTGAGAACCTTAGAAATCTTGGAATCATAGCTTTCAAAAAACATATACCTTAATCTTAGAAAGAGTGCGAGACTACTTTGGGAGTTTCTCTTAACCGACATACACCATGTGAACTACATAGAGTCTAACGTCTTGCCCACGTTGGGGAGAGCTATCCTATCCTTGCCATCAGATAGAACCTTAACTTTTCAGTTCATTAGTGATCACTATATCAGCCTCAGGCTCATATCCTACGAGGGCATGTAGTTCTAGGAAAGTACCACACTTCTCGCTCGATGCTAAATACTACTCTCGAACCAGCTCAGAACTTTAAAGAAAATTGACATTAAATAATTCAATAGTTTGCATCGGGAGCCAATATGCTACGCGTTTATCATAAATCAAAGCTGGATTTCTTTTCTTACTTGGGTTCAAAAAAACAACTCTTTCCTGAAATCTTGATAGACTCATCATCAAAGCTTTAAAGATCTCATAATAATGGAAATATAAACATATTTCTTTCAATTATTTAGAAGTCCTCAATAACTCGTTCTCAAAATAGCAATCTTTAAAAAGGGGTTAATGACCCATATATCAAACTCGTATTAAAAAACCAATAGATTCATTCTTGATAATGTAAATATTGATGAATCAACTCAAAATCTGAATTTCAGCAATAAGCATGAAAAATGTAAACATACTCATGTATTTCATAGCAAAACATCATATTCAATGTACTTCTTGAAAATACTTCAACAATGTCAAAATATAGAAATCAAGAATCACAATATAATGCTTAAACACAATTGAAAAAATCTGAAAAATTACATTACTTGCATAAATATGTGAAATTAGTCATACAATTACACTTCTAAATCATTGGGAACCTTATAAGCTTGTAATTAACAACCATGGGTATAAACCCCAACTTTAATTTCATGGAAAATAATCAAAAATTCAATAATTTAAAATCTAAAATAAGTTTTGCGTAGAAGAATGAAAGGGTGTTCTTGTTCAAACCCCACATACCTTGAATTTAAGCTTTGGATGAACTCTTAACTTTGGATTGCTATTCTTGAGATTAAACCCTAATGAATGTTCTTGGTGATTTTGAGTGACAGTAAACTTATTTTCGTGTTATGGGAGTTTAATCCCGTGTTATAGCTTGATAGGGGTTGGAAAATACCACTTTTTTCCTTAAAACGTGGAAATAGAACCTAAAAATTATTATTGTGCGATAGAGCATGCGTCGTACGCTTATCGTATGGTGCTACTACCTCAAGCACTAAAATGGCCATATCTTTTATCTCGGGTATCGGATTTTTGCGAAATTGGTATCATTGGAAAGCTAATTAATTTATCTACAATTTGATAGGTCTTGGGATAAAATATTCCATGTATATTAAGAGATATACATGTTTGAAGTAGAACCTTGTAGAATCAAATGTCAAACTTTGGACGAAGCAATTGGTCTTAGCTCAACTTTGTTCTAGGTCATTGCTAAGAACATTTTTCACCTCTATACTACTCCATAGACTAGGATAATGATCATGCAACTTATATTCATATTAGAATCACTTGGATTAGAGCTTAGGCATGTAGAAATGATGGTTAGAATTCCAGTACAAAAATACGGGGTATTACACCTTCTCGCCGAACCTCTTTACTCCTTTCATGGGGGAGATTTTTAAGTACATAAAATCACCAATCTTAAACTCGAGATCCTTTATCCTCATATCTATATATGATTTCTATCATCTCTAGGAAGCCCTAAGTCATTGTTTCATCAATTGAAACTTCTCTTAGGCATCAAACACTAGGTCAGGCCCTACTACTGCGGCCTCACCTACCTCAAACCAACTAATTGGAGTTCTACATCTCCTACCATAGAGAGCCTCAAATGGAACCATCTAAATACTGGAATGATAGCTGTTATTATATGCAAACTTGATCAAAGGCAAATGGTCATCACAACTACCCTTAAATAAACAGCGCATGCTCTTAGCATATCTTCTAGAGTCTTAATGGTCCTTTCTACTTGACCATCTGTCTGAGGGTGGGAGGCTATACTGAGCTAAACTTGGGTACCAAGACCCTTTTGGAATTCTTTCCAAAAATATGAGGTAAATAGGGTACCTTTATCTGAGATAATAGATATTGGGACTCCGTGTAACTTGACCAGCACTTTGATTTATAGTTTGGTGTAGTCCTCGGCTGAATAGGAGGTATGGACTGGAATGAAATGAGATTATTTATTCATCCTATCTATGATAACCTATATAGAATCATATTGATGACGAGTATGAGGCAAACCCATCACAAAGTCCATGTTTACTTCTTCCCAATTTCTATATGGGAATACTGGACTCTGGTATGGACCCACTAGGCTTCTGGTGCTCAATCTTAACTTGTTAACATGTAAAGTATTTAGATACAAATTCTTCAATATCCCTCTTTATCCTACTTCACCAATAGATCTCCCACAAATTATGATACATCTTAGTGGCCCTTGGATGAATAGAGTAACGCGCACAATGTGCTTCTGGATGAATTTTTTGGCACAAGTCCTATGACTGGCACACATAGCTGACCCTGGGAACATAAAACACCATATCCTCCTTGGGAGAAAACCTCTACTTTCTGATCTCTAACTGACTCTTTCAGCTTAACAAGACTGGGATCTTTATCCTATTTTTCCTTTACCTCAGAAACTAGAAAGGATTTAAAACTATTCTACACCCATACACTACCTTCTGCTGAATTGATTAAGCGGACCCCTAGTCGAGCAAGATTATGAACTTCCTAAAATAACTTCTTCTTATCATCATCAACATGAGTAACACTATCCATAGACAATCTACTAAGAGCATCAACCACTACATTGGCCTTGCCCAAATGATGAAGAATACTCATGTCATAATCTTTCAATAACTTTAACCACCTTTTCTGACACATTTAAATATTTCTGAGTAAAGACATACTGCAAGATCTTATGATGTGTGAAAACATCTATATGCACCCTATACAAATAGTTCCTCCAAATTTTTAAGGAAAGTACTACAACTATTAACTCAATATCATGAGTCGAATAATTTTTCTCATGGGGCTTAAGCTGTCTAGAGGCATAGGCTATGACCTTACCCCTCTGCAGGAGGACATAACCCAAAACTATTTTAGATGCATAACAATACACAACAAACCCATCTGAACCATCTGGCTGAGGTAAGTCGAGTCTTCAAATCCTAAAAACTCTTCTCGCAGGAATCTGACCACTGAAACTGGACTTTATTCTGAGTCAATCTATACATGGAGGATACAATAGTTTAAAACCCTTCAACAAACTGACAGTAATAGCCAGCTAAATCCAATATACTCTTGATATTTATTATAGAGATGAGTCTAGTCCAGTTTCTCACCATTTTAGTCTTTTGAGGATCAACTCTAGTGCCATCACCAGAGTTTTGAGAGTCTAAAGTATGATTTTGAGGTGGTCTGTGTGATCTGTCTTGCTACGAGAATAGATAAGAATGTCATCGATGATGACTATAACTAATATATCCAAGTACTGATTTAACACATGGTTCATTAAGTCCATAAAAAATATTGGGGCATTAGTAAGACCAAAGGACATGACTAAAAACTTAATGTTACCATACCGGGTTCGAAAAGCCATTTTTGGAATGTCATATTGTTTGACCCTGAGATGATGATAGCATGATTTGAGGTCTATCTTAGAAAAGTAACTAGCACCCTGAAGTTGGTAAAACAAGTTATTAATTTTGGGAAGTGGGTATTTATTCTTGACTGTGACTTTGTTTAACTGATGGTAGTCTATACACATAATGAGAGAACCATCTTTCTTACGCATGAATAGAACTGGTGTGCTACACGAGAAAACACTGGGCCTGATGAACCCCTTATCTAGGAGACCCTTTAACTATTTCTTTAAATTTGTAAGTTCTGCTGGAGCCATTTTGTATGGCAGAATAGATATGGGTTGAGTGTCTAGGAGAAGGTCTAATTCAAAGTCTATTTCCCTTTTGAGAGGAACTCCAAGAAGATACATCTAAAATTCATTTACTACTGAAACTAACTCAACACTGGAAGTTTCTGCATTAGAGTCCTTGACTCACACAAGATGATAGACACGCCCCTTGGATATCATTCTTCGTGCACTATGATATGAAATTAACTGACCCTTAAGTGATGTAGTACTACCCCTCCAATCAAGGATTGGTTTATTTGAAAGCTAAAAATGAACAATTCTACTTCTACAATGAACTGAGGCATAGCATGAATGGAGTCAATCCATACCGAGAATGATGTTGAAATTTGTCATCTCTAATTCTGCTAAGTCTGTTAAAGGGACTTTTTGAGATATCTTAACCAAACAGTTCTTATATACCCACTGGGCTAAGATAAACTGACTCATTGGGGTGGAGACTAAGAATAGTTCTGTTAAGACTTCTAGTTTGACATTAAAGTCGACTACTTTGTAAGGAGTTATGGAAGACAAAGAAGCTCCTGGATCTAATAAGGCATAAATATGTAAATGCAAAATCTATAACATACCAATGACCATGTTAGGATAACTTACCTGATCTTGTCTAGACTAAAGTTCATAGATCCTATTTAGGCATTAGTGGCACTAGAAGCGGCACCCTAAAGATTTGGGCAATCGAACTGTGCTGAAGGACGAAGATACTAACCTTGAGAACCTAATTAAGAACAATCGCTGAATCTATGGCCTGGATTTCCACACCCAAAACAAACATCACTTCCAGCTTTGCAGACACCTGGGTTGGTTCTTCTACTTTGTTGACACAAAGTATTTGCTCTAGCATTGCTGACACTACCTTGAGATTTAAATCCTGGTGCTCTATCTTTATTACCATTTCTGAACATAGGAATTGGGGCACTAGCTGAGGAAGGAGCTAGAACTAACAATTTTGGGCGAAACTAGGAATGGTTACCTCCCCCTGACTTAGGCTAATTAAAATTAAAGCTATATGTTCTAGCTCTCTTGTTCTACCTCTCTCTCTCTGATCTTAATCTCTTCTATCTACCGAGCATAGACCATGATCCTGAATATGTCCATCTTCTTAATTATCACCATTTTTCTGCACTTCTTAACCATACTACCTAATACCCCAGATACGAACTTTCTCATTTTGGACTTACTATTTGCCACTACATATAGAGCATGCCTGGCTAACTGATTAATCTTAAGGGAATACTCTTTCACGTTCATACTACCTAGCCTGAGGTTGATGAACTCTAACACCTTGGCTTCTCTCGGCTCTAAGGGAAAAAATCTATCTAGAAAGGTAGTAGCAAAATCTTCCCACTTGAAGGTCTCTCCATCAGTGCCCCTGTCTACCTTCCACTACTTAAACTATGTATGAGATACATCTTGTAGCTAATAGGCAACTAGCTCAGTACACTTACTGGAAGTCACTCCCATGATGTTTGTGACTTTTTAAACCTGATCAAGGAACTCCTGTGGATCCTCTTCCAACTTAGATCCTGAGAATAGGGGAGGATTCATTTGGGTAATGTCCCAAATCCTAGCTGCAGTAGCATTGGACACTGGGTTGGCTGGAAAAATAGCTGACAATTCATTCTTAACCATACTACCTAATACCCCAGATACGAACTTTCTCATTTTGGACTTACTATTTGCCACTACATATAGAGCATGCCTGGCTAACTGATTAATCTTAAGGGAATACTCTTTCACGTTCATACTACCTAGCCTGAGGTTGATGAACTCTAACACCTTGGCTTCTCTCGGCTCTAAGGGAAAAAATCTATCTAGAAAGGTAGTAGCAAAATCTTCCCACTTGAAGGTCTCTCCATCAGTGCCCCTGTCTACCTTCCACTACTTAAACTATGTATGAGATACATCTTGTAGCTAATAGGCAACTAGCTCAGTACACTTACTGGAAGTCACTCCCATGATGTTTGTGACTTTTTAAACCTGATCAAGGAACTCCTGTGGATCCTCTTCCAACTTAGATCCTGAGAATAGGGGAGGATTCATTTGGGTAATGTCCCAAATCCTAGCTGCAGTAGCATTGGACACTGGGTTGGCTGGAAAAATAGCTGACAATTCATTCTGAGCTGCTACAAAATTTTCTAGTGTAGTAAATACAGCTCTAAATTCTGCATAAGAGACATGCTCGTCTAGGGGATCTGCCTAAATGTGTTGAGGTGCTGACTGATTTCAGTTCTTCTTTTGTTAGTCTCTTTGGGAGGCATGTTCTATAAACAAAAGAAAGAAATGGATTAGACTGAGAGTTTAACTGGAACTCATGCTCACTCAAATGACATAAATACTGAAATAAGGAAAACTTTTTCTAAAACATCTTATAGCCTCCTATCCATAAGTGCGGTGCGCTACACACATATGCACATGACTCTACTAGATGCAGCTTTTAGAATTCCTAGGACACTGTTGAACCTTAGGCTCTGTAACACCCTGATTCTATAGTGTAGATGCTACGTGGTGCTTACGACCCTGAAGGACCATAAGCTAACCCATGACTGATATTTACTATGATCACTAAAATATGATACTGTAATAAATACAAAAAAATCTGCGAAAATGACATAAGGTCAAAATCTGTGAATAATGATAAAGTGTATCAACTAAACTAATAATTTATAAAACTGAACACTGTCTGAAAACTAGTCTGAAAAGCCTCTAATCTAAAACTATCTGAAAGTTGAGTTGATAGGACAATCCCCTAACTAATTCCATCTACTAAAATACTAAGTTTACTGTAATAATGAAATGAAAGAATATCCTCGACAGATTAAGACTCACTACTAAATCTACTGCTTGCTGAATTTGGATCTATCTATGCGCAGTCAGGAACCTAAGAATTTAAACTTATAATAAAGACATCATAGCTCATAGAAAAAGTATGTGTTAGTACATAGAATGTACTGGTATGATATATGAGGTAAGATTGAATGCAAGGGTTCATATTCATGAATAATAATTGACTGAATGATAAAGACAAACTGACATGAGAGTACGTGGATAATCTGAACTACTGTAAATGCTAAGTATGCAATAATATGCATATATATATAAATTATAGCTGAGCTTTTCTGAAGCTAAGTACTGAGTTCTGATATAGAGTAACTAATAATTTGAGATTTTTGATAACTGAGTTAATGGTACTGATTGACTGTATCTGACTGTCCTGATTCTATAGAATTGAACTTAGTTATATTTTAAAGACTAAAACTAAACGTGTGGGAGGTAATCATCTAACCGACATGCCCTAAATAAGATGAGATAACTGAGTTGGGGTCCAATTTATAACTCCAATTGGAAGGGTGTCAGTACCGTGCCACTAGTAAAGACAAGATGAGATTTACCCTCATCTGGCATGTACTCTAATGAGACTGATGTAATCCTTATCTGGCAGGTTTAAACACTTTATCAACCCTTAACTGGTAGATTATGTCTCAACTTATGCTGGCTACATAGTTCTGGAATGCCAGGATTGCTTATAACTATAGCACCCTCTACTGGTAGGTAAGCCTCCATCATTCGGTTCACTTGGTACTGAATCTTACTCCCAACTGAAAGACACTGAACTGAGTATTCTGAACTAGACTGGACTGAGACTGAGTTTACTATGAGTTCTATAACTGACTGAGTTCTACTGAGTTTTGTAACTGACTGAGAGTACTACTGATCTTGATATGACTAATGTTATTATATAACTGACACTGGCTCTACGTAAACAGCTAAATTTTTGGGTATTAAATATCCGCAGGACTTGATAGCATGAAAAGTAAAGCGTAGCATAATCTTGAAAATATAATAATAGCTACTTGATGACAATCCACTCATTGAGACATTTTAACAAACACTGGTAATGAATTTACTCATACATAAATGGAGAATACATGTTATCATGTTATAATGGAATTCTTTCGTTCACATAGGCATTTCATCAAATACATGGGGAGCATGGTTAGATTATACAATAATCAACACATATAGTTATAATGGCTATATAAATCAACTTGCAAATTTAAAGGTTTATCATTAAGATCATGTAATTTAACACATAAAATGATTAATTTCATAAAAGCTTGTAATTTAATCATTAACTAAAACCCAACAATAACATGAACATGAATTTAATTCAATTCAAGTATGGAAGTTCATAATTCAGCAATCTTGTAGTTTGAAAATAGATTCGTGCACTCTATGGTTTAAAGGAACCAATATATTAACACCTAACATACCTTGGAAAGTTATTTCTTAAAGGTTCTTGAATAAATTCTTGAGTTTTGACCTTGATCCTTGAAGCTAGGGTTTGTTTCCTTGAGAGAGAATGCTTTGATTTGGGAAAAAATTGAATAATGAATGACTTAAAACATTTTTTAGGGATTAAATCTCATACCTGGATGCATTAAAATCATGGGAAAAGAGTAATTTAACCCTGGACAAAACTTTACTTTTTTGTGAATTTTTTTTGACCTGGACCCCTGGCGCGACCCGCCATGATTGCGTCGGGCCACTGAAAATTGCCAAATGGGAATGTGGTTTGTGGAGCAATGCGGTGGTATCTCATTTCCACCTTGGATGCAACCTGGAAGTTCACCGCAATGCGATGGGATTGCGTTGGTATACTAAAAATTGACAAATATAAAAATGTTGCTTGGTGCGATGCGCCAATATCGTAATGGAACACTAAAAATTCATAATTATGAATGTGGCTGGTGGCATGACGTAGAGGTATCGTAGAGCTTCATTGGAAATTGCCAAATGCCATTTGGCCTGGCTCAGCGAAGTGCCGGAGTACCAGTTGACACACTGTCTTTACAAAAATGGCTAAAATTCTTTGCCCGGGTGTCGGAATTAGGCGATTTTTATATCGTTGGAAAGATAATTCAATTTACTTCACTATTGGATAACTCATGGACTGAAGTTAATCTTATGTTAAGAAAACATGGGGTATTATAGCTACATTGTTTAATAATGTAGGTTCAGGTTCTTAGTTCCAGCAACGTGGGTGATCTTGGTCATCTCCATATATATCCCGATTATTGGTGAGTCCTAATAGATCGGGGACCTAGTATTCAGAGTTTCAATTTATTTCATTAGTGTGATTAGTTATTTTTAGTTGGTTTGAGTCAGTTGGGGGTATGTCCCAGTGGCTCTCTAGTTCTTAGTAGTAGAGGCTTGTCATACTTCTAGTTATAACTTAGATTTTTTAGTATTTATTTTCCAGACTCTTGATTTTTAAATGTTCTAAGATATTATGTTCAGTAAATTCCAGTTTAGGACAGATATAATTTAGTATTTCAGTATTGATTGTTTCTTTAGTTACTTTAATATGAGTATCAAATTTAATGGAAGGCTTACAGGGTTAGCGTGAGACTACTCATAGTCATGATCACCGTCTGACATCTCGGGACATATTTTCGAGGCGTTACAAGCATTTTAACCCATTGAATTTTAGTATATGTTCTTATAAAGAAAAAATTTCAAACGAGCATTTCTCCTTGATTATGAAGATTAATGTTTCCTATTACTTATCAAATTTAATATCTTGAGTCTTTTTCCAAACACCACTTATCATTTGTAAATCTGAGTCTGAAGTGTAAAGTTATGGTTAAACCAGTGGGGTCCCATGATTTTACCGTGTCACGAAGTTGTGCCTTCGATATTTTGGCATGGCACAAAGATGCTATCCAGTGGCAAATCCCCTCATTTTCTTATGCATTTTAAAGGAACTTTCGGTCTTTTCCTTACCCAAAATCATCTCCCACCTATATAAAACCTTCCTCAATCCCCAAGGCATGATATTAACAATAAGAAATTGCTTACTCTCCTCCCCAAAGTTCCATGAAAAAAGAACACCTAGGGTTCAATGTTCAAAGGTCAATCTCAAAGCTTTTCTTGAATTTCTCTCTACCAAAAGGAATTTTGAACAATTCTCTTTCAACAAAATCAATAACTGGTTGATTTTCTAATTCAAAAGTTATATTTATGTGGGTTTTGAATATGGGTTTGTTGAATAGTTTTCAAAAGAAGAATTTACTTAAAGTTTGAGAAACCTTTTATATGACATTACTCTTAAGTTGGTTTTTGAACTTAAGAATTGAGCTTATTGCTTGAATTATAATACATTGTTATTATAAAATTTTATTGGGACATATGGAAGTCAAGAATTAATGTTTTCTTTTATAGATCACCCTTGTTATTCATGTCTAGATTTTTGGTGAGAAAAAGAAAATTACTACATTCCTTGGTTTTGAAAATGTTGTCATTCTCAAATTTTCAATCTTTAAAGGATATTTAAAAGAGTTTAGATTATTCCAATGATGGGGCTAATGATGTTCAAAGGTATGAAATGGATATGATATGATATGTATGACTTGCAAGTCTTGGTATGAACCAACTTAATGAATGCCTCTATGCAAGACTTATTTTATGTCTGTGATAAATGTTATGAAAATGTAAGAAATCAGTCATAAAGAAAATTACGTAATTCACCGAGAAGGTGTATGTCCCCATGACCCAACACTTAAAAACCTAGATGTTGTCTAAATGATTTGTTCCAAACACTTGGTTACTTTTATTATGTTTTAATGGAGTTTTCTCTAATGGCTCTTTCTTCTACAAAACACTTATTGAAATGCTTGTGATGATATGCTAAGGCGTCCTCTCGGGCCTTCATTGATTTGAGATTCCTATTACGTCTAGGATCAAGTCCTGAGTCTTAACAAAGACATAATAAAATTAATACATGAATATGAGAATATATAGAGAGATCAAGCTGCATAACATATTGTGAAAATTGAGGAGCGGAACATAGGATGGAAGAAAGGAAATAATTTATAAGTTCATTAATTTAAATAGACACTTAGACTTGACAATAAACATAATTTATTTCTCATAACATCTAGTAATAAAGTAGTGTTGTAATGTTTTGAAAGTACATTGATGCATGTGATAGGGTTATTCTTTCTTAAAATAGAAAAACATTAATACATAGAAATAAAAATTTCCATAACCATAATTCTTTTATGTGGAAGTAACCTAAATACTGACCATCATAAATTACACCATGTTTATTGCATGATGCCCGATCTTTAACATGAACTGACATACCCCTTTATCACAATGGTGCATTGGTGCATGAGAGGATGACCTACTTTCCTTTTTTATCGGTTTAAAAAATAATGACCTCTTTTTTTTCAAAAATACCTTAAATTCAACTTTCCACATGACATGTTTAGAAACATAAGATTAAAGGACATTTTGATACATTTGACACAGCTTTAATTTAAGGCCACAAGATTCAAAAATCTTCTTTATTTTCTTAAACTTTGTGTCAAGTCAAAGTAGGTCATTCTTTTTGAAACAGAGGGAGTACATAGAAATAAAGCTTTCCATAACCAAACATAACTGTATGCAACAAAACTTTAACCAAAATCATGTTAGCTTACACCAATATGTATCTGGCAATCATTATAGGCAATACCCTCTTAGTAATCTAAGTGGTTCTCCCAAGATATATCCCATTCATTTTTCACCTTTGGACCTATTCATAAAATCATACTCTTTAGATCATTGGCCTTTTCATAATTTTTATCTCATTATCTCTCTCATAATATGTTAGCATCATTTTGCAAGTCGTACCATAAGTGATAAAACTTCAGAAATATTATAAGAAAATCATGGACATACACTAGGATGTCATGAGGGATTTGATATAACTATTTGAACTTGGGACCTTAAAAACATATGTATCCCATGGAGGGCACATGACACTGAGAGTGGCTATCATGAAGACCTTCAGTATTTAGAAAAATATTTCATATTTAAGGGCAACATATTCATTCATTCGGAGAATACATCAAATAGAACAAGTACATCATAGAAGAAACCCATTTAGGAACTCCTAAATTAGGAGATTTTGCGTTACATACCTTGATTCCAAATCTTAATGTATAACGATGATAAAATACTACTTAAGAGTTTTAATCTACTACCGTGATTATGATTAATACTAGAACAAATAACTAAGCATGGAAACAAAGCCATATAGGTGATTAATCAAAAATCTAGTGGGAACTGAGTTCAGACGCCCTCTAACAATGGTGTTACTCCACTCTCCACATTCTTCTTGCTTACAACACCACATAATCCTCCTACAAGGAAAAACATAAATTCCTAAGGCACTACAACACCTAAAATAGTCCCCTCACACCCTCCATCCATTTTATACAATTAAGACTTAGATCCATGGCTTCCTATCTCCCTACCTTGAGTCCAGACTACAGACTATGAAGATTGGATCCATGGCTTTCTTATTTTCTCTCGACATTCTTTTAACCAAAATATATCTTAGCCTAAGATCTATTAGGAATGATTAGCAGTTCACACAAATTAAATCTGTGGTAAGGAAGAAGAAAACTGGAGAGAGAGTTCTTTAGGAGAGAGAATTAATATCATGGTAACACCCGTGGGTAACTACCACGGCGGATAGGCTATTTATATTAATGACTTAGAGTATATATAATTACATAGAGAATGAGAATAAAAGGTACAACCTACAATTACATAGGTTGAACCGAGTGAACATTAATACATAATAGTACGCCACATATATTAATCAGGCTGTACAACCTAACAATTCTCCCAATTGGAGACTGATTCCATCATCCAAGAATTACATTCTCAAAAAAATAAAAAATATTCCTCCATCATCAATATGTTCGCCACATCGCAACATCTGTAGACACAACTACAGAAAGCCAACTAAGGTTTTGCACAACCTTAGTTTACCAACATCAATACATTTAGTCAACATGTCTATTGGATTCTTTGCACCCTCTATCTTTTTCAAATACATATCACCTTCTTTCACTACCTTGCGAGTGAAATTGTACCGTCTTCTATTGTGCTTCATCTTCAAATGATAGATCGGGTTCTTCACCAACTGTATGGCGCTCTGGCTATCTGTGTAAAAAATCTTCTTAAGCTGCTTCTTGCCCAATTTTTCCAGATAATCTGCCAGCCATATCATCTCCTTTCCAGCTTTATCTATTGCCACATACTCAGCCTCAGAAGATAAAAGAGCAACGCACTTCTGAAGCCTAGACATCCAACTCACTGTTGTACCACCTATGGTGTAAATGTATCCGAAAGTGCTCATGCTTGATTCCACATCCCCACTAAGATAAACATCATCAAAACCTTGCAGAATCACTTCACCATTTCTAAAACAAAGTAAAGTACTGGATGTACCTTTCAGATATCTTAGAATCCACTTCATAGCTTCCCAATGCTCTTTACCGGGGTTTACCATGTACCTGCTAACAACTCCCACTGCATATGCTATGTCAGGTCTAGTTCAGACCATAGCATATATCAGACTCCTAACTACAGAAGCATACAAAACAAGTGCTATGTGTTCCCGCTCGTGAGCTGTCTTCGGTGACTGCTTCTTTGATAATTTTATGTAATTTACCAATGGAGTAGTCCTGGGTTTAGCATCATTAACTTTGAATCTGGCCATCACATTCTTGACATACTTCTCTTAGGATAGATTCAAAGTGCCAGCAGATGTATCCCAAGAAATCCCCAAGAATCTTCTTCGCTGCACCTAAATCTTTCATCTAAAACTCAAAAGACAGCTTTCCTTCAGAGAGTTTATCTCCTTCATACTGTATCCTGCAATCAATATATCATCCACTTACAAGAGTAAAAATACATAAGAATCAGTGTATTTCTTAAAGTAGCAACACTGATCTTTTTCACTTCTGCGGAAGTCACTTCTGCTCATAAAGGAGTCAAAATTCTTATACCACAGTCTAGGTACTTGCTTCAGCCCATACAAGCTTCTGTTGAGCTTGTAGACCATGTGTTCCTTTCCTAGAACTAAAAACCCATCTGGCTTCTGAATATAGATTTCCTTGTCCAAATCTCCATGTAAAAATGCAATCTTTACATCTATTTGTTCAAGATGCAAGTTCTCTGATGCAACAATGCACAATAAAATTCAGATAGTAGTTAATTTCACAACAGGAGAAAATATTTCAGGATAATCAATACCTTTTCTTTATGAAGATCCTTTAACTACCAACTGAGCCTTGAACCTTCTTTGCCATCTGGTTCTGCCTTGATTTTGAATACCCACTTGTTCAACAAGGCTCTCTTCCCTGCAGGTAACTCATTCAACATCCATGTGTTATTCTTCTCAAATGAGCTTATCTTATCATCCATGGCTTGTTCCTACTTTATTGAACCCTCCACCTACAAGGCCTCAATAACAGACTCTAGTTCCCCTTCATCAATCAGCAACAGATAATGTAATGATGGTGAATACCTATGTGGTGCTCTAATGGACTTGGATGGTCTCCTCTCAGCCTGATCAGGTGTCACTTGTTCCACCTCTGGTTCCTCAACGATAGTATCTGGAGTTTGTTGAGTATCTGCTGTAACATATTTGGGTGTACTCTTCGGCAACTCAAACTTAACTCCCACTTGCTTTGTTGTTTCTTGAACCTTTTGCTCTCTGTCCTTATATAAGACGTTTTCATCAAATGTCACATCACAATGTCTTAGGATTTTTTTGTTCTTGTCATCCCAAAACCTGTACCTGAACATGTCAGAACCATAACCTATAAAGTAGTACTTTATAGCTTTAGCATCAAGCTTATCTCTCTTCTCTGGACCAACAAGAACATAAGCATTACAACCAAAGGTTTCAAGTAAGAATTCTTGAGTTGTTTTTTTCTATCCATTTTTCTTTAGGAATCTTGAACACCAGAGGAACTGATGGTCCCCTGTTGATCAAGTATACAGCTGTGATTACAGCATCTGCCCAAAACGTATTAGCCAGTCCATAGTGTATCCTCATGCTCCTTGCATGCTCATTTAATGTTTTGTTCATTCTTTCAGGAACTCCATTCTGCCTTGCCTTCCCGAGAACTGTCCTCATCAATCTGATTCCCTCAGCTGCACAAAATTATCATACCTCAGGCATCTGATTTTCAAGCCAGTCTGATTTTCAACTTCAGCTTTTCACCTCTTGAAAGTAGTAAACACATCTGAATTATGTTTCAAGAAATAAACCCATACCTTTCTTCTGAAATCATCAATAAAGGTGATATAGAATCTGGATCCACCAAGTAATGAAATAGGACATGGTCCCCAAACGTCTGTATAGACCATTTCCAGCCGTACTTGCTTCAGCTCTCTCGTAGTCTTCATGAGGCTTACTTTCTTCTGTTTATCCATAACACAACTATCACAAAGACCCATATCAACAGGTTTCAGCCTCTCTAAAGCTCCTTTTGTAGCCAGCATCTTTATTCCTTTGGCACTCATGTGTCCAAGTCTGTTTTGCCACAGACATAAACCAGAAGCACCCTCAGCAACAGCAGCTAAGTTTATACACCCTACAGTGGTGTACAAAGTTCCAGATTTTGTGCCACGTGCTACAACCATAGCACCTTTCACAATATTTCAAGAACCTTTTCCAAACTCTACTGCGTAAACTGTGCTATCCAACTGACCAAAATAGATCAGATTCTTCTTGAGACCAGGAATATATCTAACATCCTCTAATATCCACTGGTTTCTTACTGGAGTTTTTATGTAGACATACCACTTTTGTCAGCAATCACCAATGGCTTATTGTCAGCAAGATACACTTTTCTAAAATTTCCAGACTTGATATTTTGGAACAATTCCTTGCTAGGAGACGAATGAAAAGATACACCAAAATCCAATATCCAGGATTCAACCGAGCTTTCCACACTAAGGATTAGAGCATCCCCAATGTCTTCTACTGAATTAACAGAATCATTATCATCTCCAAATTTCAGATTTTTCTTCTTCTTGGGTTTCTTGCACTCTTTCAAAAAGTTTTCTTTCTCTCCATAATTCCAACATTTCACGTTGGATTTTTGTGGAGATTTTCCACAATTCTTTAATTTTGATCTGCCAGATGTATTATGACCCCTCGATTGGTCTCTCCCCATTCGATTAACACTGAGAGCACTACCAGATGATTCCCTAATTTCTTATTTGTAAATGCTTTAGCTAAGAACAACATCTCGGATTTTATCAAACTTTCATTTCTCAGATCCACGAGAACTGCTAATCGAAGCAACAACAGTAGCCCAAGACTCTGGTAGAGATGACACAAAAATTAGTGCTTTAATTTTATATTCAAAATTAATATCCATAGAACATTCTTGACTAACAATCATATTGAACTCATTTATATGATTAGCAACAGAACCACTCTCAGAAATCTGTAAATTGAACAATCTACGCATCAAATATACCTTGTTCATCGCAGATAGTTTTTTGTACATATTTGATAATGCCTTCAACAGATCGGATGTGGTTTTCTCCTTGACGATGTTGAATGCCACATTTCTCAACAAAGTCAACCAGATTATCCCTAGACCCTGCCGATCCTTGAGCTTCTAGTCCTCCTCCTTCATGGACTCCAGTTTCACCTCGATCAAGGGTTCGTGAAGATCTTTCTGGTACGGATAGTCTTTGATCTGCATCTTCCAGAAACCAAAATCGTAACCATCAAACTTCTCAATTCCAAACTTCAATCCTTCCATGTTCAGTGATTATGATGAATCTCCCAACCTCTAATACCATTTTTTAGGATCGATTAGCAGTTCATACATACTAAATCTGTAGAGAGGATGAAGAAAACTAGAGAGAGTTCTTTAGGAGAGAGAGCGAGAGAGAATTAATTTTATGGTTACACCCGTAGGTAACCTCCATGGTGGATTGGTTATTTATATTAATGACTTGGAGTATGTACAATTATACAGAGATTGAAAATAAAAGGTACAGTACACACATATTAATCAGGCTCCACAACCTAACAAGATCTCCATAAGCAATTCTCTATGCCTGCTTATAAGTTTTGCCACCACAAATATTTATCACCTCCCCGATACATTAACAGCATATACATAATATTATAACACAAAAACTTTAGTTAGGGAATATTCATTCGTTGAAGTCAAAGCATTTGTTGGGAAAAACAAAATAATCTTAGCCAGGATAATATTCACACAAAATGGCAATAACTAGAGAGTAACAACGACACCAAATATTATAACAGGGTAAATAAAATGCCCAATGGAGTGATACAATAATTCTGATTACAACTTGGTAGTGTCCAATGACTACTACTTTTATAAAAGAAACAACACTTTCTTATTTCACATAATTCACTTTAATATTACTCCAACACTATTTTCTCACAAACTATAGAATATTTGTGGATTGATCTCTTTTCTCTTTATTGCTCTCTCTGTTTTGTGTGTTTTGGAGTGATGGTGAATTCATCTTTTTATTGATGACCATTCAAGCTTTAAACAATCAAACACCATGTCACAACACCAACTTACAAATTTATGTTACAACACTAAACTTTCAGATTCATATCACCAAATTAAGCATGTTACAGTACCAATTTCCTTTTAATTTTTTTTTTTATTTTATTTAACTATTTTGATCTCACAATTCTCTCTCATAATTTGATTTTTCTTCTTCTTCAGTCCAAGACTTGATCTTAATCTCAATCTTAGCAAGTCTTCAAACTTGAGAGGCTTTATGAAAGTATCTGCAATTTGATCATGGGATTTCATGTAATTGAGTTCTACATCTTTCTTGGCAATTCATTCTTTGATGAAGTGATACCTTGTATCTATATGCTTACTTTGATCAATATATATTGGATTCTGGAAAGAGCCTGTGCTGACTTGTTATCAACACAAATCAACGTGGCTTTAGTATGTGGTAAGTTAAGCTCCTACAATAATCTTCTTAACCAAATGGCATGACACTTACATGAAAATCCCCCAAGAAAAACATAAACCTGATATGTTTATCCTATTATCCACATCTCCCACATAATCCCTATCATAAAATCACACAAGGTTAAAATTATCAGCAGAAGAATAAAATAGTCCAAGATTTATCGTACCTTTTAGGTAACGAAGAATTCTTCTAGCAACCTTCAGGAGAGTGGAGGTAGGAGCCTCCATGACACGACTTACTACTCCAACAGCAAAAAAGTATATCGGTCTCGTACAAGTCAAGCACCTTAGACTTTCCATGAGACTTTTGAAAAGAGTGGAGTCCACTTTTTCATCATCATCAAACTTATGTAATTTCGTTCCACCTTCCATTGGGTCTTCATAGGATTGCAATCAAACATGTTGAATTTCTTCAAAATCTTCATTGTATAGATTTCTTGGGATATGATGATGCCTTCCTTCATTTGCTTAACTTCTAGGTCTAAGTAATATGACATGAGACCTATGTTCGTCATCTAAACTTCAAGGGACATAGTTTCTTTAAAACTTCAAACAAACATGGGTTATTACCCTTCAGAATAAGATCAACATAAAGACAAACAATCAAAACATCTCCATTTGTATTAACTTTAATGTAAAGAGAATATTCATAAAGACAACGAGTAAATTCATTACCTTGAAAATACTTTTCAATGTGACTATTCCATACTAGTGGATCTTGCTTCAATCCATATAAATATTTTTTCAATTTCAATATTTTATCTTCGTGATTATTGACCACAAAGCCCAATGTTTGTTCAACAAAAACTTCCTCAACAAGATATCCATTCAAAAATGTTGACTTTATATCTAGTTGATAGATTTTCCACTGTATTTATGTAGCCAAAGAGATCACCAGAGGTATCGTCTCCATGCGGCCAATAGGTGCATAGACTTCTTCATATTTAATTCCATGTATTTGCGTGTAGCCTTTAGCTACAAGTCTTTCCTTTTATCTCTCTACTATTCCATGAGTATTCTTCTTTGCCTTGAATACCAATTTGACTTCAATTACTTGATGATCTTTAGGAAGAGTTGTTAACTCCCAAGTATTGTTCTTTTTTATCGACTGAATTTCTTTCTCCATGGCTTGTCTCCACCTTTTGTTTGTAATAACTTCATCAAAATTCATTGGTTCGCTATCAGCATAGAGACAACACAAAAAATAAAAATTAGTAACTTCTTCTGTGTCATCATAGAGTTCTTGGATGCTCCTCATCCTCTATGGCCTTTCACTTGAACTCTGATCTTGAGAAGAAAGATATGCAATATTTTTCAAAGAAGGAGGTAGGGTTTCATCTTGTGCAGGTTCCATGGTATCTTACTCTTCTTCATCTCCAAAGTATGGAAGAAAATCGTATGTTCTTTTTTCCTGAGCCTTCTGGCCTTCCTAATTCCATGAAGCTTCTTCATCAAATTAAAAATCACAAATGACCACAACTTTTTTTTTTGGATTGTATAACTTGTATACTTTTGAACTAGTGGCATAGCCAATAAACACATACCTAATGCTTTGATGATCAAGTTTAGCTCTCCCTCTATATAGAACATGAGCATAGGCTATTCTCCTAAAGATTCTCTAGTTCTTGACACTTGGCTTTATTCTGCTCCATACTTCTTGAGGTATTTGATCTTTCATATTTTTTGTTGGCGACCTGTTTCTTAAATAAACTATACAAGAAACAATCTCGGCCCAAAATTCTTTTGTCATATTTTTAGGTTTCAACATACATCTTGCGATATTAACAATTAGTCTATTCTTTATTTCTTCAACTCCATTTTGTTGGGGCGATTAAGGTACCATTAGAGGGTGACGAATTCTATGAGACTAAAAAAAGTCACTAACTTTTTTTGAAGTGAATTTGCCTCCTCTATTGGACCTTAAGTATTTTATTTCATAGTCGCTCTGTTTTTCTACAAGTGCTTTGAAATTTTTATAAGCAACAAAAGCTTTTGATTTTTGCTTCAAGAAATATACCCAAGCCTTTCTCCTGAAATCATTAATAAAGAGTAAGAAGTATTTACTTTTACCAAAAGAAAGTGGATCGGTTGGACCACACACATTAGTGTGAACAACTTGAAGTGGATTAATTTCTCTTGACGTGGTTTCCTTTGGAAAAAATCCTTCTTTCATGTTTTCCAAGAAGACAAACTTCACACAACTGATTGGTATGATTAATTGATGCAATTCCATTGACCATGTTCTTGTCTCCCATTGATTTAAGATCTTCAAAATTCAAATATCCAAATCTCATGTGCCAACACCACGACTCATCTTGGACATTAGCCTTCAAACTCTTTGCATTAATGGCCTTAAGAATCAAAGGAAATAATCTATTCCTTGCCATATGCACTTTGGCAATTAAATTATTAATTGAATCTTTAAGCCAAAGATGCATATTTTTCATATAAATATCATATCCTTTTTTAAAAAGATGGCCAAAAATTAAAATATTATTTTTTAATTTTGGCACATAGTAAACCCCATTGATTAATTTTTGTTCATCAATTTTATAGGATATCAAAATCGTACTTATTACTTCAATTTGAATCTTTGAGGTATCTCCAAAAGACCCATTACCTCTCTTCATCTTCTTGATCTCCACAAACTTCATATCCACACATATGATTACTTGCTCTATTATAAAGACACCATGAACTGTAACCATCTGCATTATTTTCTGTGAGTGCCATTAACAATGTTGACTTATCTACTTATTTGTTGTTATCAATAAGGTTCAATTTTTCTTCAACATTACTACGACATTCCCAAGAGTAATGCCCAAATTTATGACAGTCATACCTCATTTCATTGGTACCTTGTTAAGCTCCATGTCTTCTTCTTCCATCTCGTTGTCCATGACCACGACCTCTGAATATTTTGTAATTTTTATCTTCACTATTGAATTTGCTGATATAAATCCATCCTCTTCCGCGACCTCCACGGCAGCCACGCCTCACCATTTTCCATTTCCTCTGTAACCTTTTTCACCTCTAAAATCTTTGAACGATGCCTGATTTTTAAGAAGTTGCTCTAATGGTTCTTCTTTTTTTCTTTTTATTTTTTTTTCGTGGGCTTGTAAAGAACCTTCCAATTGCTTACTGCCATAGAGTCTAAATCTTTATACTCCTCAATAGCACACACGACATAATTAAATTTATGTTTTAAAGAGCGAAGGATCTTTTCTACCACACACACATCATCTACTTCCTACCCATACCTTCTTAGTTAATTAACAACAGACATCACTTTTGAACAAAAATTCAAAATGGATTCGGATTCTTTCAGTTTTAAAACTTCAAAATAAGACCTTAAAGTTTGAAGTTTTACCTTCTTCTCCTTATCAACTCATTGGAGAAAATTTTGTAAAATCTCATAAGCTTCGTTCTAGGTGGTTGCATCAGCAACCTTCTCAAACATACCATCATCCAGACATAGCTGGATTAGAGTGAGGGCCTGCTAATCTTTCTTTCTTGTCTTAATCAAGACATCTTTTTCATTTTGAGACAGTGTCTCCACATTGGTGTGTTTTAGTATACCCTTTGTCTACAATGTCCCAAACATCTCTAGAACAGAGAATGGCTTTCATTTGTAGGCACTATTTTTCATAATTTTCTTTTTTAAGGTAGTGTATTGAAAAGACAGCGGACAATTATTTCCCATGGCTTTCATACCACATTGTTGGAAAAAATAAAATAATCCCACCTAAGATAATTGCCACACAAAATGGCCATAACAAGAGAGTAACAACCACACTAAATATTATAATGGGGTAAATAAAATACCCAATGGAGTAATACAATAATTCTGATTAAAACTTGGTAGTGTCAAATGACTAATACTCTTATAAAAGAAACAACACTCTTTTCTTTCACACAACTCACTGTAATATTACTCCCACGCTATTTTCTCACAGACTAGAGAATATTTGTGGATTACTGTCTTTTCTCTTTATTGCTCTCTCTTTTTGGTGTGTTTTGGAATGATGGCGAATTTATATATTTATAGATGAACGTTTAAGATTTAAACAATCAAACACCATGTCACAATACTAAATTATGAATTCATGTTACAGAACTAATCTTTCAGATTCATGTCACCATATTAAACATGTTGCAACTCCAATTTCTTTTTTATTTATTTTATTTAACTATTTTGATTCCACAGCATTAACTTACATTAGTTCAAAGCACTACCAACCTCATAAAATATACTTTTATTTTTCTTAAAGTCTTCCAATACTCTCAATATATCAAAAGAAAACTCTATGAGGTTAAATGAGTCCAACAATATTGTTATCTCAATATTAAAAAAATTCAAATCAAAGTCAATCAAAAAGTTAAACTCGAGCCTCAATGTCAAAATTTACATTTTCAAATTATCCATAATATCTCTAGTTAAAATATATAATTAAAACTTAATTTTAAAAATTAATTTGATAATCAACACCTCAAAATATCCCCTCTTAGGTTTAGGTCAAATACTCATAAGTTTTTACTTCAAAATCATGATTAATGCATAAAATTAAGTACATAGCCAATTTTATTAATCCATCCTATTGAAATAACTTATCCAACAATTAGCGATAAAAATCTCTCGTAGAACTGCCTAAATCCAAGAACCATTTCCAGAATATTGAAATATCAAAATTTAGAAATCTGCTAACTTTTATACCCCAAATACTATTACAATGTAATACAGTATTACAAAAGATACAAAAGTCGTGAAAGTCAATCACTACCCAGAGAAAGATCATTGAAAAAACAACCCTCTGAATGCAATTGCATGGTCACATTATGTAACATCCCAGACTTCAGACTATGTGAAACCAAACTTAGTGCAGGAAAAAATGGCCCAAAATTGTAAGTTTTGGGAAACCACGAGTCAAAGTACAACTCACGATATCAATTCATAAGTCATGGAATGACTCATGATATGGATTACCCAAACCACTGATCTCCTTAGTGACCACGACTTAGCGTACAACACGTGGTTCAGATCACGAGCCATACTATTGAGTTATAGAACCTAAACAGTCAGTCAACAAATTCTTATAACTCAAACCATGAGTTGTGGTATCAAATTATGAATTGTACTTGTGGCCCATATTCTATTAAATAGTTTTCATGATTCAAATGATCATGAGTGACATACGCGCTAGTCCTCATGTATGATTACATCAAACCCAAGTCTTAAACCAAACAATTAGGCATTTTTTAGACAATAATATGATCAAACTTAACTTAATGATATATCTCAAAAAACTAACAAAAGATATTAGTGCACAAATATTTCAAATATCTATTACAATTTTCCAAGTCCCAAAAGTCATTGCACAAGAACCTTAAAACTAACCATGTTCAAGAAATATCTTAAACTAAAGAAATAATAAAAAAAATCTCATTGTCTGAAACAAAGATAAGAAATATGACAATCCATGGCAGCATAAGGATGGATTGCTCACCCTTGAATTGAAATCAATTGTCAACGCTAGAAGTGATGTCGTGTTAGAGTCTCTGGAGCACAAATTGCACTCAACAAAAAAAACATAATGTAGTATTAGTATAAATCACTATATTTGGATAAATATCGCAGAATGACTCAACTTAGAAACACGTAATATGTATAAATAAAATAGCAAGTAGCCATGACATTCAACAGATAACAAGTATTCTCATCCAATCAATAAATATATTCACAATAGGCCAAATATTGTCCAAAACTAAGTCACCCAACCATCAAGCATATCAATCATATCAGACAAATTATGAATTTAATAACACATCAAAATGGGGATTTATGTCCACCTCTACCTCAGAAGAGTAAACTCAATAGTCTCATTAACACCATAATATTTTCTTAGTCTCTAACTCACATATGAAATGCTAGTTTTTACACACATGCTAAGGAATTTATTTATGCCCACTAGTCATGACCTATAGGGACCAACTTCATTCATATATTGTATCAACATGGCATCTGACCTTTCGTAATATAAATCAATATTAGTATCTCTATCGGCTATACCCGATCCTCCGTAGTATAATCATTGAAGATTTAATTTCACTACTACTCAAGATTTAACATACTACACCAATATGACAAACACACTTTAAATCATATTGTATTTTATCAATTTATTTTTCAAAAGCTTATTCATTCAAGTGGAGAGCACATGATATCCACAATCAAGTCTAAAGTCGAATTTAACCATAACCAATCTCAAGCGAAGAACCCGAATGTAAGCAAGTCTACAAGAGCCTTCGGTTTCCTCAAAGCTTTGGATCATTCATGGTCTAAAAAAGCTCTAAAAGAGTAATTGACCACTTACTATTATATTCTAGGACTTAGAGATTAAACCTCACTGATTTACCAGTTTTATAACCTAAATCATAGTGTACAAGTTCCTCAACTGCATCAATTTGCCCCAAATCTCCATAATTTACATTCAAGGAAAGTAATTCTATACTAGAAAATATGCTCTAATAACCTAGATTCATTATTTGGCAAATTTAGGACTACCCATAGGTTTTGTAACCAATTCATAAACTTAATTGTGTTAATTTCCATCATAAATCCCCATTCTAATGAATGTACAAATTAAATAGATTAAATGATGTTAGAAGGGAGTAATGATCTTGTATCAATGATGAAAATTGGTCAAGTTGGTGGAAATATCACCTTTGTCGAGTCTAGGCAAAAAAAATTTGGATTTTGGGAGACATAAGGTCGGATTTTTAAGTATCAGGAATTTAATTTACCCAATGACCCTTGCGGTAGACCTAGTATGGCGGCATAGTCGCCTTCCATGATAGTTCCTCTTTTCTACTCATACTGCTATGGTGATAGATCGACTACTGCATTAGCCCCACTACAGTAGTAGATTCACTGCAATCCTGTTCCCAAAACACAAACCTAAGGGAGCATTAAAATTTTCCATATTTTACAACACACACCTTAACTACAAACAACATAGATTTATCCCTAATGCAACAACCTCAATAACCAAAGATCTATAGATTTATTAATTATTTTAAAATTTTCTATGGAACATAATGCTCCTTGACCATCCTAAAAGGGAAACACAAACACCATACGTTATACCACGAGTCACAAATCAACTCTGAAGCATACAATAATTGATTTTCATCAGGAACCACCTTGCCCTGAGATTGTATTAACTCTAATACTAGGAGAAACTATAGCTGAGTATGATTCTACCCAAAACTATACCTCTAATAAAGTATAATATTGTTATAACCCAATACAAGGCCTGAATGTGAGGGGTATCTCAAGTCCACCATGGATCGAAGACCACCAACTTTGCCTAGCCAACAAAACTTAACACACCTAGCAATGGATGAATTCTAAACATATAATGAGATAGAGTAAATAGTAACTCAAAAGTCTATAAATGCAACAACCAAAATCCATCCACAGTAATACACAAAGCCTTTATACTATAAAAGCAACCTACGTTGGAACATACCCCCAATACTGACAAAGACAATGATAATGTTAATGTGAAGTCCTTAATTCTAAATTGTGGAAGGAAACTGATGGAATGATCAAGTATTTTGGAGAATAGAAGCTCACCATTTTACTGCAAATGACCGACGAATTGAGTTGATCCACCTAACATTGTTCAGGAAAAGTAGGATTGCCGTCGGACCCTGTATCCTATGGGGATATAGAGCCCGAAGACAGTTAGTGGGTTGAGATCTAGCATGTAACTAAGGGATAATAATAAAGTAATGACAATTTAAAATCCAATTCAACTCATTGTATAAGTTGACATATATGTGTGCATACATATATATTTATATAAAATGTTGGGATAGGGAATAAGGTTTAACATGCACTTTAAAACTTTAACCTGGATTATGTAGCTCAACCATTATATAACAGTACTCATGGGCTATATGGTCCCCAGCTCTCACCCCCTAGTCATGCCTCAGTGTGTGTAGCCGCATGAACCAGAGAATAATCTTATATATATACACGAGGGACTCAAACCTACCAATTATATACTAAAGGTAACTTAAGCACCCAACCATATAATGTAATATAAGGGACTCAAACCTCCTAATCATATAGTAAGGGAGACTCAAACCACCCGATAATAAGTAATGGGACTCAAACCCCAGGCTATTTAGACCCCCGCATTGGTAAATGCAGTTTCTAGTATTGGTCCCTCGATACCTCCACTTTTATGGCCTAGCTATGCATACCCTTTTAAGAAACATTAAAAGAATTTATCACACATTCTGATTCATTGAACAATAATACATATTTAGGCATACACTGCTGGTATCATCATACAAACTCTACTTGCAAGGTAACATCATCATGCCATTTTAATTCCATTAACTCAGGAAAACTCTCTTTGTTCGTTTATATAAGGTGGTGGAACATTGGCTCCCTTCGTTCATTAAATCAAACCATCATATTTCAATAACCTCTTTATATCATTCAATTGTTCCGAAAGTAGTTCAATGTAATTTTTAATCATACTCTAATCTATTTCCATAAAATTGGGTTGGGGTTATTACCAATCTAATTATCAATATTCACAAAATTTAGGGAAATCACAATCCTCTCATTTATACACCATGCCCATGAACCCCACATGTTAAAAACCATATATATAGCATGAACAATGCATAATAAATCATGGAAAAATAATTAAAAAACATTCATTCCAAAACCCTCAACCCATAGAAAACCCCATGTTCAAATCCATATAAATAATTATATGATTTCATGCTTTAAGTAAAACAAATTTAGGGGCAGAGTCACATGCCTTAATCACTAGAGAATTTGAAGAAGAAATCACCCTTGAGAGATTTAATGAATCACCCTTGAGAAACCCAAGTGTTTTACTTGAGAAAATTTGACAGAGATTGAGAAGTTATTCAATTTGATTTGGAGTGATGATGATACCCTAAAAGGGTTTTAAGTCATGGGTTATGTTTTAGTGAAAGATGGAAATGTCCAGAATACCTTTAGTAAAAAGACTAAAATTTGTCATCTAGTTGCTATGGTTAATCTTACGACTCGTACAATCACCCTACAACTCCTGGTCCTTAGTCGTAGGCTGAAAATTATTCAGGGCTATCAACATTGGTCTGGTTATAGAAGGGCCATATGACTCATTATGTTCTTATCATGCTCAAGACAGAAAACCCTAGGTACCCATACTGGTCTGGTTATGAGTCATACCTTATGACTTCTACCTAGACAATACATCTCATTTGGTCAAGTCGTAGGCAAGACAGAACATTTTGGACATCATATTGGTTTTGCTATAATTGGGGTCCTATAACCCTTAATGACACCCTATAACTTGTTGGGTGAGTCCTAACTTGAGCAGTTAACAAGTAAGTTAAGAAAATTTCAAGGACCAAAATTTGAGGTGTTTTATTCTCCCCTAATTATGATCATTCATCCTTGAATGACGAAACAAGACATCCCTTAGTACGATTTAACATGGAATACAACAACACTTGCTTTTAAAAAAGACAAAAAACAAAGATGTCAAGAAAATCCAAATTTCCTTTAACAAAGTCAGAAAATGAAGATGCTAAGATTAACACATAACTTAAGTACGACTATTTGGAATGGGGAACAAGAATGGGTATTTTGACTTTATGTATTCAGCTTCCTAAGTAGCTTCTGCAAACTTTTGGTTCCTTCATTGAACCTTCACTGAAGCCATATCCTTAGTCCGCAATTGATGAACTTGTCGATCTAAAATATCAATTAGGACTTTCTCAAATAAAAAAAAGACTGAAACACCAACACTTTAAAATGGAACCACAAAGGAAGGATCACCCACACACTTTCTCAACATCAAAACATGAAAACTCGAGTGAATGAAACCCAAACAAGGAGGTAACTATAACTCATAAGCCACATTATCCATTTTCATCAAATTCAAATAAGGTCCCACATAACAAGGATTTAGCTTCTCCTTCTTTCCAAACTATATCAATTCCTTCATAAGGTACATCTTCAAGAACAACCAATCACCAACATCAAATTTCAACTCTTTTTGCCTCATGTCGGCATAGAACTTTTGGTGACTTTGGGTGATCTTAAGCCTATCGTAAATCACCTTCACCTTCTCCATAGACCAATGAAGCAAATCAGGATCAAAAAACCCAACCTCACTAACCTCAAACCACCTAATAGTAGAACAACATCTCTTTCCACACAAAGCCTCAAATGGAGCCATTCCAATGCAAGAGTGATAACTATTAGTATAAGCGAACTCAATGAGAGAAAAATGATCAACCCAAATACCAACAAAGTCAATCACATAAGACCAAATCATATTATGGTCATCTCCATTTGTCCATCCACTTGTCCATCCGCTTGAGGGTGAAAAGTAGTGCTAAGACTCACCTTAGCTCCCAAACCTCTCTGAAAGGAACACTAGAAGTAGGATGAGAACTGCATACATCGATCTAAAATAATAGAAATAGGCACGCCCTGCAACTTTAGGATCTCATGGATAAATAAATTCACATAGTACTTAGCAGAATAATTAGTCCTAACAAGTAAGAAATGTACAAACTTGGTCATCCTATCTATGGTGACCTTAATTAAATTAAATTGATTTTGAGACTATAGAAAATCGATGAAAAATCCATATTAATCACCAACACTTCCATACAGGAAACTTTATTTCTTAAAACAAATCACTAGGCTCAAGTGTTATACTTTCACTTGTTGACACACTATGCACTAAACAAAAAAATTAGCTACATCCCTCTTTATATTATTTCATCGATAAATTTTCTTCAAATCATTGTCCATCTTTGTCAAGCTAGGATGAATCGTATACCACGACTCATGGGCTCAGCAAAAATTCTTCCTTACAGCCCATCCACATCGGGAACACATAATCTACCTTGGTACCTTAAGATACCACCAACACTAATCTCGAAAGCCATCACTTTTGGCTGACCAACATCATCCTTGATCCGTATTAATATAGGATACAAACCCTACTTCTCCTTTACCTCAGCACTAAGAGATGACTTTACCACTTTCTACACAATAACACCTCCATCCTCGAAGTCCAAGAGATAAACCCCAATATTTGACAAACAGTGATATCCTTTACAAAACCTAGTTTCTCGTTATCAACATGAGATAAGCTTCCCAGGGATAACCTGCTAGCACCAATAACCATGTTAGCTTTATATGGGTGATAGTGCAGACTCATGTCATAATTTTTTAGCAACTCAAGCCATCTCATCTTCCTGAGATTCAACTCCATCTGGGTGAACCCATACTGCAAGCTCTTATGATTATAGTAAATTTCAACATGAACTCCATATAAGTAGTGGCATTATATTTTTAAGGAAAATACTACAACTAATAACTCTAAATCATGAGTTGAATAATTTTGTGCATGAACCTTCAACTATCTAGAAGCATACGTGACCACCTTACCATATTTCATCAGAATACAACCCAAACCCACAGGGATGACCACCTTACCATATTGCATCAGTACCCTCGGGCAGGGTCAAAATAGGAGTAGAAGTCAACTTTTTATTCAACTTCTCAAAGCTTTACACATAGGTATCATACCACAGAAACATTACCTTCTTCTAAGTCAACTTAGCAAATGGAGCAGCAATAGATAAGAAAATCTCCATAAAGATCCTATAATAATCAGTTAAACCTGAGAAGCTCTAAATATTGATCCAATTCGTGGGTCTTGGCCACTTCTTGACCATCACAAATTTCTGTGGATCTTCCATAATCCACTCACTAAATAAAATATGACCCAAAAAAGTAATAGCATTCAATAGAACTTACACTTTAAGAACTTAGAATGTTATTATTGATCCTTAAAGGTTTGCAACACTATATGATGGTGATCGACACGATAAAAAAAAAGACAAGAAACTAATCGAATAACCAATTTATATGATCCATAAATATTGTTGATGCATTAGTCAAGCCAAAGGACATTACCAAAAACTCAAAATCACCATAACGGGTACGCAAGGCAGTATTAGGGAAATCTTCTTCCCGAATCTTTAACAGATGATAATGCAACCAAAGATTAAACTTAGAGAAGTACTTATGTAATGCCCCGAAAATAGGTCCCAAGATGTCACACAATGCTCAAACCTACAAGTAGCCTCAAGCTAACCCTATAAGCCTACTACTAAATCTGAAACTCAAAATGGAGAAATATAAACATAAAATCAATGTGAAAGTCTATTTGATTTAAGCTAAAATTATCTGAACATAATATCTAAAAATATTAGACACAAACGTCTAGACAATCAATATTGAAAATCTAAATTATATCTAGTAGTCTGACAAGCCTCTACTACTAACAACTAGAGAGCCACTGGGACAAATCCCAAGCTGACTTGAACTAGCTGAAAATAATGAATCAACTACTCTAATAAGCTAGAAAATTAAATAACTGGGTCAGAGAACTGTGAGGATTCACTAACTATCGGGATGTAGATGAAGATGCTCGAAATCACTCACGCTGCTGAAGCTGAGTAGTTGAACCTACATTACTAAACAATGTAGCACATAGACATATATGTGGATTAGTACTTTTGGATTGTACTGAGCATATGGGGGTGAATGCATAAGAAAACAGTGAGCGACTATATATATTTTTCTCATAGATAATGCATGCTAAGTAAAAATTACTTACTTAGGCTTGAGTAATTGAAAACTATAATCATAAATTATGAATAATAAAACATACTATATGAATACTGTGAGCCACCACACTTAGTTCTAAATCTGTAATTGAAATCTATTTTAAGATCATACATGCTAAGTGTAAAAGGATTCATTTCTGTATCTGTAAACTGAAAGCTGTAATCTCATAGTTAATGACTTATATAAAACAATATCTAAATAAAATTATGAGTCTTTACACATAGTTTCTAAAAGCTTTTCTGTTATTCCTTTCTGTTAGGATTACTCTTTTCTGTAAGGAGGTTCTTCTAACCAACATACACTATGTGATCTATCATAGTGTCCAACGTTAAGTTTCCTTATGGGAAAACCTTACGTAGGGGAAAGATGTTATACTCTTGACAAGGAGTATAACCTGAGCTAAGTAATCACAATCTGTAACTGTCATCCACATAGAAATGAGAATAATCTAATAATTTAAACCTACGTTGGCTCATAGTTCTACGACATGTAAACACACCAACTCGGTGTTAAATACTACTCCCTTTAATCTGTATGCTCATTCTGTAGGAAATCCACTTTTAAAACAATTATAAGGGTTTATAATGAAAACCACTTGTGTATCTGTTTACTGTAAATCATAATTAAAATTATTAAGTGGATTCCGTATCTTAGCTGAGATCAAAACATCAAATCTTGATTCAAAAACTGAGTATAAACTAATCATCGGATTCTTAAAAGCATAGTTATTCTTGAAATATCAATATTCAAACTAGGGCTTAGTAACCCATGCTTCTAACTAATGTCATTCATCATAAAGTTCATGCTAAATAATGAAAATCTTGATAATTCAATTATAAATCTAAAAAAATAATATCACACGCATATAAATATGAAAGTAGACATACAATTCAACCTTTAAATCACTTGTAGGATCATAATCTTCAAATAATAATATTTGGGTATGAACCCTAATTTGAAACTCATGTAAATTCATGTGAAATTAACTTCAAAAACTAATTTTGGACACAAGGAGGAAAGAATTATCCTTGAAGAAAACCCCATACACCTTAATTGATGAATGGGTGAAGAAGCTTGAACTTTGAGTTCCTATTTGTGCTCTTGAAGATTGTTTCTTGAAGATCTTTAATTGGGGATCTTGAATTTTGGGGTTATCTTGAAAAAAGAATGGTGGAATTTTGATTTCTTGAGGTTTGAAATTTGAGGTTCTAGGGTTTCTTGGAGAGTAATTTAATGAAAAGTAATGGTAATATGATTAGAAAAGGTTTAATTCTCTATTTTTCACAATTTGGGGGCTTCGAAAAAGACTAAATTGCCATTTGAAATTTTAAGTTAGGAGTTGGAATCCTAATTTTGGGCCTCAATACATTGCGGTCCAATCGTAGTGGCTTATTGGAAAAGGGACGAGTGCCATTTTGCACAATGGGATGATGCCGCGCTGTCGTGTTGCATTACTAGAAAAAGAACGAGTGCGATTTTGGGCTTTGGCGTGATGCGGCATCTGCACTACCATGATTTTTGGAGCGATACTAGCCAATCACGGTGAGCTACTAGAAAGGGACAAACATGATTTTGGGCTTTACTGCAATGCGATATAATCGTGGTGCTTTATTGAAAATAGGATGATTTTGAATTTGCCTTCCACTATAATGTGGTGCTATCATGTTGTCCCACTGCCTTTAACAAAATGTGTCATAACTTCTCACCTAAGTTTTGGATTAAGGTAAAATAGGAATGTTAGAAAAGCTAATTCAATTATCTACCACTTAGTAGGTCTACATCTGGAAAATTGTACATGCATCAAGAGTTATACACTTTTGCAGTAGATCCATGACACACTAGGAGCTAAACGGGACTAAGAAAAGTATGGGGTATTATAATATCTCCCACTTGGGAACATTCATCCTCGAATGAGACTAGTAAAATTAAGGATACTGAGGAACTGAGGCTATATACTGGCATATAGAACTGAAACAAAGCTGCATGACTAAATCTACAACATTTGAGCGTCTATACTAATCTGGGAATGCATAACTTGACATGAAGATAATCACATGGTAGAAACTGAGACTAGAAAGTTAAGGAAGGCTATTACCTTAGGCTAAATCTGAGTTTGTGGAGATGAGGTAAGGATTCTTGGTGCACATGTCTGCTTCTGCTTCCCAAGTAGACCCACCAACAGACTGATTTTGCCAAATAACTTTAACCAATGGAACTTCTTAGTTCCTTAGTCTATGGATCTGGTGATCAAGAATCTCTACTGGAAGTTCGTTGTATGAAAGACTATTCTAAATATTGGTTCTTTCTATAGGGACTACAATTGCTGAATCATCCCTACAATTCTTTAATAAGGTACATAGAACACTAGGTGAACTGATGAAAAGTTTACAGGTAGCTCAAGCTGTTATGCTACCTTCTCCACATGACTCAAAATTCTGTAAGGACCCATATATCGGGGACTGAGCTTCCCTTTTTTTTCCAAATCTCTTCACCCCCTTCATATGTGAAACCTTTAAATATAAAAAATCATCTACTTCAAACTTAAGATCTCTCCTTCTTACATCTATATAAGATTTCTGATAACTATGATCTGTTTTCAATCTCTATTGAATCAACTAAACTTTCTCTATAGCTTCAAACACCACATCTGGCCTAATAAAAGTAGCCTCACCTACTTCTAACCAATCGAATGGTGATCTACATCTTTGCTCATAAAGAGCCTCAATTGGGACTATCTGAATACTAGAATAGAAACTGTTATTGTAGGTAAACTCAATCAATGAAAAGTGGTCATCCCAATTGCCTTTGAAATGAAAACACGTGCTCTCAACATATTCTCTAAAGTATGAATGGTGCTCTCTAACTGACCATCTATCTGTGGGTGAAAAGCTAAACTAAGATAAACTTGTGTACCAAGACCCTTCTAAAAGGCTTTCCAAAATTAAGAGGTAAACTGAGTACCCCTATCTAAAAAGATTGACAAGGGAACGCCATGCCATCTAACCAACTCTCTAATATATAGCTTAGCATAATCTTCAGCTGTGAAGGATGTGTGAACTGGCAAAAAGTGGGATCATTTGGTCAATCTGTATACAATTACCCAAATCGAATCATGTTTTCAACGCCAATGGGGTAACCTTGTCACAAAGTACATGTTCACCTCTTCCTACTCCCAAGAGGGAACACTAAATTCCAGCACTATGCTACTAGGTCTTTAGTGTTCTACCTTAACCTATTGACAAGTTGCATGCTTGGCTATAAATTTTGTGATATCTTTCTTTATATCACTTTACCAATAGACTTCCCGCAAATTGTTGTACATCTTGGTGGCTCCTGGATGAATGAAGTAATACGCACCATGAGCTTATGCAATAATCCACTGCCTCAAATCGTAAACACATAGCACACACAATCTATTCTGGTATCTCAACACACCATCTCTCCCTTGAGAAGAAACCTCTACCTTTTGGTCTTTAACTGACCCCTTTATTTGGCAAAACTAGAATCCTTATCCTGCTTCTCTTTCACTTCAGAAGCTAGAGAAGATTCCAAACTAATCTGAACCAAAAAATTCTCCTCATCAAAGTCAACCAACCTCACACCCAATCTGGATGATCAGTTAACTTCCCAAACTAATTCTCTCTTCTCATTCTCTACATAAGAAACTCTTCCCATAGTCAGTCTACTAAGGGAGTCTACCACTGTATTGGCCTTGCCTGGATGATATAACACACTTATGTCATAATCTTTCAACAATTCTAACCACCTTCTCTGATGAAGATTTAACTTCCTCTAAGTGAATAGATATTGTAACCTTTTGTGATCCGTGAATATATGAACATTCACCCTATAAAGATAGTGCCTCCAAATTTTTAATGTAAATACAACATCAACCAACTCAAGATCATGGGTAGGGCAGTTCTTTTTGTGAGGCTTAAGTTGTCTAGAGTCATAGTCTATAACCTTATCTCTCTGCATCAAAACATAACCCAAATTAATTCTAGAAGCATCATAATAGAAAAAAATCAATCTGTACCATCAGGTAGCGCTAAAACTAGAGCTAAAGTGAGTTGAGTCTTTAACTCCTGAAAACTCTTCTCACAAGAATCTGAAAACTAAAACTTAACTTTTTTTTGAGTTAACCTAGACATAAGGGATGAAATAGATAAAAAAATTTTTAATAAAACATCTGTAATAGCCAGCTAAACCCAAGAAACTTTTGATGTCTGATGAAGAGATAGATCTAGGCTAGTTTCTTACAGCTTCTATATTTTTGGGATCAACTCTAATGCAACCACTAGAAATAATATGACCGAGGAAAGCTACTGATGTTAGCCAAAATTCACATTTTCTGAATTTGGTGAAAAATTGGTGATCTCTAAGAGCTTGTAACAAAATTCTAAGATAGTATGATAATCATCCACACTATGAGAATAGACATGAATTTTATCGATAAAGACTTTGATGAAAATGTCCAAATACTATTTGAACACTCCATTCATCATGTCTATGAAGGTTGCTAGGAAATTTGTCAACTTAAAAGACATGACTAGAAACTTTAAATAACCATAATAGGTTCTGAAAAGAGTATTTGGAATATCATATTCCCTTACTCTAAGCTGATGATAACAAGATCTAAGGTCTATCTTGGAGAAGTAACTTAGACCTTGGAGTTTGTCAAATAAGTTATCAATCCTATGAAGAGGATTTTTTTTATTGTTACTTTATTCAGCTGACGATAGTCAATGCAAATTCACAAAGAACCATCTTTCTTTCATTTGAATAGGATGGGAGCACCCCATTGAGAGACATTGGGCCTTATGAAACCTTTATCTAAGAATTCTTTAACTTCTCTTTTAACTCTTTAAACTCGGCAGGAGCCATCTGATATGGAGGAATGAAGATGAGCTGAGTATCTGGAAGAAGGGCAATACCAAATTTTATTTCCCTATTGGGAGGTACCCCTAGAAATTCTTCAAGAAAAACCTCAGGATACTCATTAAGCACACGGACTAATTGGACTATTAGAGCCTCAAAATTAGTGTCTTTGACTCAAACTAGATGATAGATGCATCCTTTTGAGATCAACTTTATGGCCTTAATATAGGATATGAGATAACTCTTGGGAGACACAGAATTACCTTCCTACTCAAAGACTGACTCATCTAGAAACTAAAACTTCACCACTCAGGTGAGATAATCTATAGATGTATAATAGAAATGGAGCCAATCATTTCCCAAAATTAAGTCTATTAACATAATGTTATGAAAGAAAGTGATAGGACACTTTCTATAAACTCATTCAATAACAACTGACTCACCCACTGAGGTAGAAACTAAGAAGGTCTTAGGAAGCTTTTCAGGACCTACTTCAAAATTTATTGCAAATAGTAGAGGCTATATAAGAGAGATTTAACCCTGGGTATAGCAACCAATAAACATCAAGATAAAAGACATGAAGCATACCAGTAATAACCTCTGGTGAACTCTCTTACTCCTAACGAGATGGTAAAGCATAAAATCGATTTTGGCGCTGACTGCCACTGGTACTAGATGATGCCCCTTGATGAAGGACTGGGCGACCTAGAAGAGTTGGTGTGATAGTAGATTGAGTATAGGAACAAACATCCCTATTCCCCTGCTTAGCATGTGAACACTCTTTGATTCCATGTCCTAACTTATCACAACCATAACAACCTTTCTATCCTAATAAATACTAACCAAGATTATTCTTCCACCCACACTATTCTAAGATCAGGAAATAGAAGTCTTACCCCACTACTCCTGCCTAGCTCTAGGGTGGGAGCACTACCTAAAGATGGGGCTGGTATAGATGAGCGACTCTAAAACTGTGAATAATTTCTCCCTCCAAACCTTGTCTAGCCATAATCAAACTACCCAATTCTAGCCTTATTATTTCCCCTCTCTCTCCTCTTCAACTTTTCTGCCTTAATTTATTGAGCATGAATTATCAACCTAGCTAGATCCATATCCCCTATAATAATGGCAGTCTTACACTCCTTGATTACCAAACCATATACTCCATTTACAAACTTACTCATACTCGACCTAGGGTCAACCATTGTATCACGGGCATACTCAGACAACTGGTTGAACTTAACATAGTACTCATTCACTATCATCAAGACCTGCCTCAAGTTCACAAACTCCTCTACATTAGCTTCTCTCAATTCACATGGAAAGAACTTGTCTAGAAATATGTCCTAACACACCTTCCAACTCATAGGAGCTGCATTCTTACCTCTACTATTCTTCCACATAACCACCCAATCATACACCATATCCTTCAGCCTATAAGATATTAACTCTATACTTTCTTCCTCAGTAATAAGCATAATCTTGGCGATCCTTATCACCTCATCCAAGTAAAGTTATGGGTCCTCACCTGCTTTTGACCAAAAGAACTCAGGTGGATTCATTCTCATGAAGTCATGAATTTTGGCTGCTGCCAAATCCCTATTTTACTAAAGTGGGACTGTCGCCTGATTGTTGCCCTGAACATTGGCAATCACAGCTTGGGCTAATGCCTGAAAGGCAGCCCAAATTTTAGCATGGGACATATTCTCATTCAGAGGGTCAGCAAGTTGAGGTGACTAGTTATTATTTCTGAATGCATGAGCTCGGGGAGAAGGCATATTCAACTATCACGTAAGAGAATGAGTTAAAAGTAGATAGAGACATTGTAAGAATGATGGATTTTAAAATAGAAGGATGATTTCCTAAAATGTCCTATAGCCTCATGCTCATAAATGTGGTGCACTTCACTCTCATAATCAAGACTCTGCGTAACGCGATGTGTCTAACTTTGTAGACTCTTATAACCTTAGTCTTTAATACCAAGTTTCTAACTCCCTGAAAATAGGTCATGAGATGTCACACGGTACTCTAAACTATGAGTAATCTCAAGCTAACCCTATAAGCCTTCTACTAAATCTGAAACTCATAATGGAGAAAATAAACATAAAATAAATGCGAAAGTCTATCTGATCTAAGCTAAAATTATTTGAACATAATATCTAAAAATATTGGACTTAAAAGTCTGGGCAATCGATACTAGAAATCTGAATTATATCTAGCATCCTGATAAGCCTCTACTACTAAAAACTAGAGACCCATTAAGACAAACCTCCAGCTGACTGAAACTGACTGAAACTACTGAATCAACTACTCTAATAAGCTAAATTAAATAATTAGGTTCTCAACTATGACGACTCACCAACTGTCGGGATGTACATGGAGATTCTTGAAATTACTCATGCTGCTAAAACTGAGCACCTGAACCTACATTATTAAACAATGTAGCACATAGACATATATGTGGATCAGTACCTTTGAAATGTACTGAGAAAATGAGGGTGAATGAATAAGTAAAACAGTAAGAGACTATATATATTATTCTTATAAATAATGCATGCTAAGTAATAATGTCTCAGTTAGGCTTGAGTAATTGAAACTGTAATCATAAATCATGAATAATAACACATACTATATGAATAATGTGAGCCACCACACATAGTTCTTAATATATAATTGAAATCTGTTTTCAAAGCATACATGCTAAGCATAAAAGGACTCACTTCTATATTTGTAAAATGAAAGATGTAATGTCATAGCTGATGACTTAAATAAAACAATATCTGAATAAAATTGTGATCCTTTACACAATTTCTAAAAACGTTTCTGTTATTTCTTTCTGTTAGGATTACTCTTTTCTATAGGGAGATTCTTCTAACGAACATACACTATATGAGCTATCATAGTGTCAAATGTCTAGTTCCATTGTGGGAAAGCCTCACGTTGGGGAGAGGTGTCATACTCTTGCCAAGGAGTATAACCTGAACTAAGTGATCATAATCTATAACTGTCATCCATATAGAAATGGGAATAATATGATAATCTGAGCCTATATTTGCTCGTATTTCTGAGGCATGTAAAAAGACCCAACTCAATGCTATACTACTCCCTTTAATGTTTATGCTCATTAAGTAGGAAATCCACTATTAAAACTATTATAAGGGTTTATAATGAAAATCGCTTGTGTGTCTGTTTAATGTAAACTATAAGCAAAACTGTAAAGAGGATTCCATATCTTAGCTGATATGAAAAGATCAAATCTTGATTAAAAAGCTAAGTATAAACTAATCATGGGATGTTTAAAAGCATAGTCATTCTTAAAATATCAAAATTTAAACTAGCGCTTAATAACCCATGCTTCTAATTCATGTCAATCATCATAAAGTTCATGCTAAATAATGAAAATCTTGATAATTCAATTCTAAATAAGGAAAAATAATGTCACACGCATATAAATATGAATGTAGACATGAAATTCAACCTTTAAATCACTTGTAGGATGATAATCTTCAAATAACAATATTTAGATATGAATCCTAATTTGTAACTTATATAAATTCATGTGAAATTAACTTCAAAAACTAATTTTGAACACAAGGATGAAAGAATTATCCTTGTTGATAACTCAACATACCTTAGTTAATGAATGGGTGAAGAAGCTTGAACTTTGAGTTCCTATTTGTGCTCTTGAAGATTATTTCTTGAAGATCTTGAATTGGGAATGTAGAATTTTGGTTATCTTGAAAAATAATGGTTGAATTTAGATTTCTTGAGGTTTGAAATTTGACATTCTAGGGTTTTTTGGGGAGTAATTTGATAAAACGTAATCGTAATATTCTTAGAATAGGTTTAATTCTCTGGTTTTAATGATTTGGGAGCTTGGGAATGGACTAAATTATACTTTGATATTTAAAGTTCGGAGCTGGAATCTTGATTTTGGGCCTCACCGTGATGCGGCCCAATCGTGGTGGCTTACTGGAAAAGGGACGAGTGCCATTTTCCACTATGGCCCAACGCGGCACTATTGCATTACTTCACTGCAAAAGTATGAGTAGGATTTTGGGCTCTGGCACGACACGGTGTCTGCTCCACCACAATTTTTGGCACAACACTGGCCAGTCGCAGTGAGCTATGAGAAAGGGACGAACAGGATTTAAGGCTTCACCGCGACGTGGTATAATCTTGGTGCTTTACTGGAAAGAGGACAATTGCAAATCTGCCCTACACCGTGATACGGTGCTATCGCGTTAACCCACTGCCTTTCACAAAAAGTGTCGTAACTTCTCCCCTGAATATCAGATTAAGGTGTAATTGGTATCATTGGATAGCTAATTCAATTATCTATCATTTGTTGGGTCTGGAGCTATAAAATTTCACATGCATAAAGAGTTATACACTTTTGTAGTTGACCCATGACACAGTAGGTACTAAACGGGACTAAGAAAAGTACGGGTATTACAACTTAGCTCCCTGAATCTAATAAAATAGGTCATCAATCCTAGGAAAAGGATACTTTTTCTTAACCGTAATCTTATTCAACTGGGGGGAATCTGTATACATTTAAAAGGAACCATCCTTCTTACGCACGAAAAGGAATGGAGGACCTCACAGAGAAATAACTGGGCGGATAAAACTCTTATCCATAAGATCTTACTATTACTCCTTAAGTTTTTTCAGCTAAGTTGTAGCCTTTCCATAGGGAGGGACAAAAATACGACGAGTGTCTGGAAGAAGATCAAGGCCAAAATCAATCTTCCTATCAGGAAAAACACTAGGAAGATCATCGGGGAATACTTTGGGAAACTTATATACCACAGGGACATATTAGAATGAAGGACCCTCCAAATTAGAATCTTTGACTTGGACCAAGTGATAGAGACACCCCTTGGACATCAACTTTTGGGATCTAAGATAAGAAATAAATCTCTCCTTAGGCTCTAAGGAACTACCTTCTCACTCAATCACTGGTTGATAAAAAAATTAGAAATAGACCTTTCAGGTTCGATAATCTAGAGAAGCATAACACAAATAGATCAAATTTATCCCCAGGACAAGGTGAAAATTGACCATATTCAATTTTATCAAGCCTACAAAGGTCTCCCTATCACAAATAGATATCAATCAACCACTATATACTTTTCTAGCAACAACAGAATCACCCACCAGGGTGGACTTAGAAAAGTGGTTGGAAATTCTCTCAGGACCAAAACCAAAATGAACAACCACATATGGGTTCACATAACAAAACATAGACCCCGGATTAAGTAGACAATAAATATCATGGGAAAAGAGTTATAATGTACCAGTGATAACATCTAGAGATACCTCAGATTCCTGGCGAGTGGAAAGGTCATAAAGGTAATTTTGACTAGTACCAGAGCCAAAAGTAGCACCTTTTCATACAAGATCCAAAGATTTGGCAACAAAAAACTTATTATGCCTAATAGCAACCCTGATTGAAGGACAATATGCCATGGTACCATCGTTATTCATAAAACAACGATCAGTGGATAGCTTAGGATATGGAGAACTAGTCGTAGAATAAGAACTAAAATTTCCTAAGTTTTCCTTCTTAGACCACTTCCTTCCATCACAACCACTATTTTTATGACCTCCACCCTATTTTGAGTATTAAAACTTCTTACTCTACCTCTCCCCAATTTCTACCTGCTTTTTCTTCTCATCCTCCACTTGGTGCCTGTATGCCACCACCTAGAAATATCTATGTTATTCAGCAAGGTGTCCTTACATTCTAATACCAAGTCACAGGATAACCCAAAAGCAAACTTCCTCATCCTTACTCTTATGAAAGATACTAGCTCAGGAGCATAATGGGGCAACTGGTGAAATTTTAGGGCGTATTTTTTCACAGTTATCCTACCTATTTCAGGTTTATGAACTCCTCAACTTTATCCTCCCTCAACTCTTGTGGAAAGAAATAGTCCATAAAGGCACCCAAAAACTCATCCCCTAGTACCAACATTATATCATCACCCCTAGATGGATCCCACTCATTATACGACTAATATACCACATCTTTCAACTGGTATGTGACAAACTCAACACCCTCAGATTCATAAGCATGCATCACATGAAAAATCTTCACCATTTCATCAATGAAATTTTAAGGATCCTCCTCAACCTTTGAACCAATGAAAGTCGAAGGACTCAACCTCATAAACTAACAAACTCTAGTAACCTCATAAAAAGGACCAATAGAAGCAACACACTCTATCTGAGAGGCCACTAACTAGGTAAGCAAATTTATCGACTGTTGAAACTCAGTATTATTATAACACCTCGTATTTTACTAGCATAATATAAGTCCCAATGCATGAGTAATTATAAATATAAAATTTTTAAAATGCTCAATTTTTTAGTTTAGAGCCTGCCAATGTTTAGGAAATTGACTTAGCTTTCCAACGATATAAAATTTACCTAAATCAGATAACCGGGTAGGAAGTTATGGCTATTTTAAGTTTCAGCTATTAAACATCATCATTCAAGCCAGTAACGCATCGCGGAGTATGTCAAAATGACAATTGTAACTTTCCAATAAGGTACTACAATACCAACACATCGAACTACCACTTATTTTCACATTTGTAAGTTTCCAGTGAACCAACACGATTCCACCGCATCGCGGTGAACTTCCAGGTCACATCCAAGAGGTAACGTTATTCTACCGTGTTGGTTTGATGGTCCAATTCCTAATTGTCCACATTCCAATGACACAGCACAATAGCACTGCATTGCGCCAAGGACCCAAATTGAGATTTTTCAGTTAATTTCAAGTTTTAAGTTCTGAGTTTTTAAATCATACCAGGGATATTTGAGTCTTTTTCCACGGCCCTAGTCAGCCTTTAACACAAAATTCAACCCTAATAAACCTAGTTACACCATTATTCATTCAGTTTTTCCCAAAATTAAATCATTTCCTCTCAAGAGGAAAAAATCCCTAGTTCATGAATCAAGGTCAATCCTCAAGAATATCTCCAAGAGCCTTCAAGAACTCTTATTCTCATGTATGTTAGGTGTTCATCTATGGGTTACTTTCACCCATAGAGTTCAAGAATCCTTTTTATAAATATATAAGATATCAGATGAATGATTTCCATGTTTGGACTAGATTGAATTCATATTCATGATATTAATTAGGTTTCAATCCATGATTTAAGTGCAAGTTTCATGAAATTTAATAGCATGTGTAATGAATACGTGATTATCTTGATAAACTTTTGAATTTACAAAGTGATTAATGTGTCTATGATGTTAATTGGGTTTTAATCCATGATTTTTATATAATTCATGAAATTAGATTAGTATTTCATGGGAAATTATATAAATTGCATGCTAAACCCATGGAATTTTAAGTTGGGCATTGTAGTTTCCATATTTATATGTTATCGATGATTATGTGCATAAAGTTGTTCTCCCAAATTGTTTGATAAAATATCCATGTGAATAATGTGGTGAAATCATGACATGTTAGTATATGAACATGCTTATTCCTTACAAGTGTTTGATAAAATGTCTCTATAGATAAAATATCAACATGTGTACATTATTATGCTTTGCAAGATCTTGTGATGCCTTTTTTATGCTATCGAGTCCTGGGGATATTTAATACCCAACAATTTAGCTGTTTACCTAGAGCCAATGTCAGTCATAGAATCTCAGTCATGATATAATCCATAGTACTCTCTGCCAGTTATAGAACTCAGTCGAACTCAGTCAGTTACAGAACTCAGAAAACTCAGGAGACTCAATATCAGCCCAGTCCAGTTCAGTATAATTAGTTTAGTGTCTTTCAGTTGGAAGTAGGATTTAGCACCGAGCAAGTGCAGGGATGATGACATCCCTGTCAGATAGGAAAAGTCATTAGTAGTAGTCCCTGTACTCCTGAATTGCCTAGACAATGTAGGATGAGGAATCGCCTATCAGACTAATCTTGACTACCTCCCAGGGGTCATTAATCAGATTAGATTTGGCTCTGCCTTGGTGTAACTCATCAGTTAAGTTTGGTATCCTGGTTTTTTAGTATTAGTATCCATGGTATGGTATTTGAACCATTCCACGTGGGATCATAGGTTGGAGCCCTATCAGCTCAAATTTAAGGTATGTCAGTTAGATGATTAACTTCCATAATCTTACCTTCAGTTTAAGTTAAGAATTCATTTAAGTTCTACAGAATTAGGATCTTAGACACGGTCACTCAGTATCAGTCATTTAGTTATCAGTAACTTCATCTTTCATTTATTCAGTTATCATATACATATACACTCCGTCTTTATAGTAGTTTCAGTTAGCTATGTAATCTAATACTCGGTTACTCTATATCATTTAGCTAGTTACTATACATGCATATGAACCCTTGCATTCAATATTTCCTCATCTAGCATACCAGTATATTCCATGTACTGATGCATACTCTTTCTTTATGCTATGCTTTCTCATATCATAGGTTTGGATGCTCAGGTTCCCGACCATTCTTAGACAGATCTAGTCGGTAGTCGTAAATTTAGTTGTGAGTCCTCATCTGTTTAGGATATCCTTTTATTTCAGCATTTTAGTAGTTTCATTATTTCAGTTATTGGAGTTAGTTGGGGGCTTGTCCCATCAACTTCACTTTCAGATAATTCAAATTAGAGGTTTTTAGACTAGATTTTTAGATACTATTCAGTTTTATAAATTGTTATTTCAGATATTATATTTTGTGAGTATTTTAGATTTTGAACCTTATGGCATTTCAGACTAATTTTGTATTTATTTTAGTATTATTATCCATTGTTCATAGTAAATATCAGTCATAGGTTAGCTTGTGGTTCTTCGGGATCATAAGTACCATGTGACGACTAGGGGTAGTCTTGGGTAGTTACAAACTTGGTATCAGAAACTAAGGTTCAACAGAGTCCTATGGAGTCTGAAAGCCACCTCTAGTAGATTCTTATACATTGGTGTATAGTGCACCACACTTATGGACAGGAGGCTATGAGATGCTTTAGGAAAAATTTCCCTTTTTTCAGTGTTCATGTCATGCGAGTGAGCATAAGCTCAAGCTTAATTATCAGTCTAATATTTTTCTTTCTTCTGGTTATAGAGCATGCCTCCCAAAAGGACTAATGAAAGAAGAACCAGAAATCATTCAATACCTCAGCTCGTTCAAGCAGATCCCCTAAATGAGCACGTCTCCCTTATAGAATTCAGAGTTGCTTTCACTACGTTAGCCAATTTAGTAGTTGCTCAGAACAACCTATAGGCTATTATCCTTTCTAGGCTTGGGGTTCATACTCAGCAGAGCAAGGGGAGAATCATAGAAAGAAAGATAGGAAAAATAAAAATGAGTCAGAACAAGTGGTTTTAGGCTAAGGACAGAGAGTGGTAACCGGTTCTAGTTCCATAGAAATTCTCAGCACCAAATCCTTTTATAGCTAGTGTTCTAGTGGTAAATTTTACAAATGTCAGTCGAGATAGAATGCCAGACTCTAAGTCTCAAGGTAGCATGAAAAGAGGTCATACCTACCTACTCTACTAGAAATGTTGTAGAAATTATCAGGGTGTGTGTAGGGTTGGCGGTGGTGTATGTTTTGAGTCTGGAAGGTTAGGGCATAGCATTAGAGATTGTCCTCAGTAAGGTTCACAGGGTCAGTCCAACCATCATTCAGCTCAGTCCGGTCACCCACACCAACAGGGTGCCACTTCCAGTGCCACCAATGGGCAATGCCTAAATAGGCTTTATGCCCTTCAGTCCAGAAAAGATTAGTAAAGTACTCCTGAATCAGTCACCGGTATATTACAGATCTTCCATTTTCATATTTATGCCTTATTATATTTGGGATCTTCTCTATCTTTTGTAACACAATGCATAGCAGTCAACTTTAAGTCAGAATAGAAATCTTAATAGAACCTTTCTTAGCACTTAACTCAGTAGGTAAATCTATTCCAGCCAGATGAGTATACAAAAATTGCTCAGTTATAGTATTTCAGAAAATTGATTTAGTTGATTTCAGTAATAGAGTCATTCCATTTCAGTTTCTTGATGAACCAGTCCTTGAATGAAGGAGTAGTACCTTAGTTTCAGTTGATTTAAGTTTGAATCTCTAGATTGAACTAGTAGAAAGAGAAGTTGAGAATTCTAAGTTAGTTAGTGTTGAGGTTGCTATATGATGATTGTTGGGGTAATATAAAGCTAAGAATCATGTATCATAAGGAAGTACTAGCAGTGAAACTTACATTATCAAGAGTAGTCCTTCACAATGAGTTTAGTGTTTAGGAGTATTGTTATATCTCAAACCCTAGGGTAAATTGGTCTTAGCTCGATTTAAAGTTTATTAAGGGGTTCACAGACTTAGAATAACGACTTTAAGATAAGGAGGAGATGGTAGAACAAGTAACCAAGTCAGACTTTCAAAATTTAGTAGTAATGTCCGTATGTGTAGAGGAGCAATGGGAGAGGTTGATGACCAACCTGTCCTTACCTCAATGCAAAGTTTTGCACTTTAGCTATCATAATAACTACTTATGCCTTACATGTCAGCTCTATGATCATAGCTTTTATTCATGCATATTATCAAAAGTTATGTACATTTACAATTTCTAGTATAAGGAGTTCCAGTTTCCTCAGTATTATGAATCATGTTCAATGAATACAGAAACTCCAAACTCAGCCCATGCAGCTTATGACTCATGTACTCATGCCTTATAGTGTGCTCAGTTTCCATGAATTATGCTATACTTCTAGTGATCAGCTAAATCTAGATTATGTCATGTATAACCTCAGTCTAGATCTCTTGATAAATCCAGGATGGTAATATTCTATTCCTGAGGGCTCATTTAAGTATCAAGTTTTGTAGAGTGTCATTTATGCTTCAGATCCTCCTGTTTTAACCCTCAGTGAACTCTCCTTATGAAATGATTTAGTGATGAGCAGTTACTTTAAAGGGAGAGAGTAAATGTTTTATGTTAAGAAAAGATTGTTGCATACAAGTTTTATATGAGGCTATAGTTATGAAAATTGGCTTAAATGTCCTGTTAGAGTGTGGGTGAATAGCTAGCAAGAGGGTGTATTTAGTTATTGGAGAAAAAAATCAGAATTCTTCCTGAGATACGAAGTTGAGAAAAAGCAGTATGTGAGTGTACATTCAGATCCTCTATTTATGCCAGTCCCCATCCTCTAGCTATCAGAACTTAATCACAATCTAAGTTAAGCATATAGTAAAAAACTCGATCCAGTTTTAGGTTTGCTTGACCAAAGAATACAGTTACCAGGCATTCAATTTTCAGTATTAAAGTATTTTTTAGAATTATGTTATGCGCTTAGTCTTGCATTCCTAGATAGTACCATTCCCACAAAATCATGCCCAGTTAGCTCACATTCCTCAGTCAGTCCTTACCTTACGCGCATAGAACTCTATAGTTTTAGTCCAGTTATTCAGGTTAAGTACAGTTCAACCTTACATAACTAGTATTCAACTATTACTCATCAAGTTAATCAAATAAGTTAGTATGTTTACGCATTCGTGCTCAATTCCCATTTGAATATTTTCAGTAGTCTTAGGTGAAGTGTTGTATTAAGGTGGAAGGCATAGTTGATAAGTATTCGAGCAGTATATCTAAGCTAGAAAATTTGTAGCAGCAGTACATAAGGTTTAGTCACTCTATTTTAGATGATGTTTCATAGGCCTCGCCTCATATTGTATAATTTTAGCTCAAAGGTGATTTCTCATTCAGACGTCTTATTTAGACCATGCTAATATTTCCTTGCTCCCTAAAGTCATTAGAACTTTATATAAAGAGTGTCAAGAGATGATCCAGTTGAGTGTAACTTTTTAGTGTGATTTAGTTCGTGAAGCTAGTAATTTAGTTTAGCAGTCAGGCGAACAAGTTCATATGGTTTCCTCATCTTTCCACCTAGTCGTAATATCCAAAATTTCATGAGTATGATTGTTCCAAGATAGATCATCCAATTAGTTACAAGTTCATCCCAGTTCATGTATCATGCCTCAATTTTAGATCTCAGATATTCAGTCATGATTTGGGTCATAGGTGCCTCGTGCATCGTCCCAGCTTTTCCTTGGTATCTCTGCCAAGTAGCATTCTTCAAAGGACATAATGTCCCAAGGGGAGATGCACTATAACCCCTGAGCTTTCAAATCCTAAATCTTTTAGTTTCTCTTAACGTAACAAATCCAGTTATAAGTAATGGGTACTCATAAGTTGACCCTCTATTTCCAATCTCAATCAAATGACTATTTCGAAGTTGTGGCATATATTTAAGGGCCTAGTTTCATTCATGCTAGTCAGTCCATGTATCATGTTTAAAACTCAGTCATGTTCTCATATTCCTATTCATACGTTCAATAAATAAACTTAGGTTTACTAATATTCTCAATATAAGGTAATAGTCTTCCTTAGCTCTACTCTGCTCTATGTTAAGTTACAGTTTTAAACTTGGTATCCCTTGTTGTTGCATAACCAGTCATGCATTCATGAATAAGTTTAGTCATGTATTTCTTGCATCAGATATGCATGTTCAGTGTATAAGCTAAACCCAATAGCTTTGCTCATCTTAACCAGTTTCATTTGAGGACGAATGATCCTAAGGGGAGATATTATAACTCTGTGTATTTCCCTAGCATAACCTAAGTCTCAGTGCATGAGTGTTGTAATACCCCACATGTTTGTAAGCTAGGAAGTGAATAAGTATTCCTACGTATGAAATCTCCTATCCTGTGATTCATACTTGAGTACATGACTTACAATGAATATAGTAGTGATAAGATATCTTATGATGCATTAAGCATGTTCATACGAGTCAATTCAGGTAATACAAGCTAAGAGTTTTTGAATCCATCAAGTTTTAGTGTTTGATTGTGCAAGGGTAATCTTTGACCAAGTATAACTCGATGTTAGTGTGGTATTTTGGCTGATTTAGACCCACCAAATTGTAGAGAATCGAATTAGATTTCCAACGATACCAATTTCTCCTTAAATAACCGAGCAAAAAGTTATAACCATTTTCACGAGAGACAGTAAAGATAGGAGATTGGTTAGGCGCCGCCCAACCAAACATAGGCGATTGGTTAGGAGCCGCCTAACCTAGCTTAGGCAATCACTTGGGTGCCGCCTAAGTTAGTTCCAGGTGCCAAAAACACTCCTTTTTGAGTTATTTTAAGGGTAATTAAGTCTTTCAACACTCCTTAGACGTCCCTAAACTTAACCCTATGAAATGTATCATTTCTAAACATATTACAACCCTATTATCATCTCAAAGCTCATCATCCAAGAGCACGAAAAGAGAAAAATAACTAGGGTTGCATAACTAAGCTTGAAGATCTAATTTCAAGGAAATTCCTCTGTCAATTATCAAGAATCTTCCTTCTAAGGTATGAGTGAGTTGATTCATGGACCCCTTTCATCCATGAAGCTCAAGAAACATCTTCTAAATTTTGTATCTTGATGTTCATGTGGTTAGAGTTTGATGATGCCTAAGATGGGATCTTTGTATGTTTATTGTGAGGATATGGTGGTATTTAACGTATAAATATGTGAAATTGGTGGTTGAATATTTGTAATCTTGATGAATCCACCTATGCCTAAGATGTGCATGTAAGGTGTTTGTGAAAATACCTAAGGGAATAGAAATCATGCTTCTATGACATAATAAGTCCTAAATGACTATTCCATTTTCTAAGTTTATGTTCAACGTGATCCCCGTGCTACTGTCTTGAATTGAATAAGTTGTACGAGATGCTCATGATATTGTTGCCATATGGAATGACCATGTTATTGAAGCCATGTAAGTGTATACATGTTGTGTGCATTCCCGATCATGTGATAGTTTGTTGAGAATCATTCTTATTATGAAAGCCTTACTTATGATATTGTGAATTGTGGACTCAAATCTTGTGATCAAGTCATGTAATATGTGTTAGTTTCCTCCTATTGAGTCCTGGGGGTACTTGTACCCAAAAACTATAGTTATGTCCCTAGAACCATGTCAGTTGTCAGATATCAGTAACATTCCTCCAGTCAATGGAATTCAGTAAGATTAAGTCATACATAGACAGTTATTCATGTCCACTCCCTCTAGATGGGAGTAGAGGTTAGCACCGAGTGAACCCAAGCATGGGAACTCACCCGCCAGTTCCGGGTGTGATTCTTAGTAGTCATCCTTGTGTTCTAGAACTATGTAGCCAACGTAGGTTGAGATATCTTAACCCGTTAGATTAGGGTTGATGAGGTGGCTTAACCCGTCAGTTTAGGGCTCTCACCATTCTCATTGAGTACCCTCCAGATAAGGGTCACTCACATTTTGTCCTTACCCGTGGCACGATATTGATACCTCTCCTGTCGGAGCAGAGATTGGACCCCATCTTAGCCATAACGGCATACACGGGGCATGCCGTTTAAACATTACTTCCCACAGTTTCAGTATCAGTCTCAATAAAAGAACTCAGGGTGTTCTTTAGATTTTAGTATATACAGGACTGTCAAATATAGTTGTCCATGTTATCAGTTTTAGTATCAATCATGACAGTTATCAGTAAACCATGTATTAGCTTACAGGTCATACTTTCACGTATTCACGGTCCCAGTTTCTATATATGTGTGTTTGCACTCCCACGTTCATATTAGTCAGTCAGTGTTATTCATGCATGAAACTCTTTATGTTTAGCCTACCTTCCTCGTATACTCAGTACTCCAGTTGTACTGACGTATTTGCGCTATGGTTCTTTCTTTTCATGTTACACCATAGGTTCTGAGACACGAGCTCCAGTCCAGTAGTAGCGGTAGCGTTCCAGTCATAGAGACATAATGAGTAATCATTGATTCGAGGACAATTTGATTTGATACATTTATTTATTTCTTCAGTTCAGTTTTATGGAGTTAGTTGGAGACGTGTTCCTTCAACTCCTTATTCAGATAGTTTAGAGGCTTTCAGATTTACATTCAGACTTAGCTTTCAGATTAAGGTGTTTTGGGTATTTTCACCTACATGATTTTATTCAGTTGAACCTTATGGCCTTATAGTTCTATGTATTCCGCATTATTATATCATGATTTGTAGTGTACAGGTACAGATATCAGTCATGGGTTAGCTTGTGGTCCCTCGGGATCATGAGCACCGTGTAGCATTCTGGTTCAGTGAATCTGGGTGTTACAAACTTGGTATCAAAGCCTAAGGTTCAATAGAGTCCTAGGAAGTCTGAAAGACGCATTAGTAGAGTCTTGTACATGGGTGTGTTGCGCGCCACATTTATGTGCGGGAGGCTATAAGATGTTTTAGGAACAGTCCCCTTTTTTCATTATTCATGTCATGCTAGTGAGCATAATCATAAGTTAAACTCTCAGTCTAATCCATTCTTCTCTTATTACCGACCATGACCCCAAAGAGAAGAAACCAGCTAGCTCCTCAGCCCGAAGATCCTTTGGGCAAAAATCTTTCCCATGCAGAGTTTAGAGCTGCATTTACCATACTTGCTTAATCCATGTTTGTATAGAATGAATGGCCAACAGTCATTCCGGCCAATCCCAAAGCAGCTAGGGTTCAGGACTTCACTCGAATGAACCCTCTATCTTTCCATGGATCTAAGTTTGATGAGGACCCTCAGAAGTTAATTGACCAAGTCCAGAAGGTCATTGACATCATGGGTGTTACTTCTATTGAGAGTGATGAGTTAGCCACCTACCAGTTATAGGATGTTGTTCATGATTGGTACAAATAGTGGAAGTCTGAAAGGTTAGATGACATAGGCCCTATCGAGTGGAAAGAATTTGTCACGACCTTCTTAGATAGATTCTTTCCCCAAAAGCTGAGGGAATCCAAAGTTCTTGAGTTCATGAACCTCAAGCAGGGGAATATGATGGTTAGGAAGTATTCTCTTAGATTTACTCAGCTAGCCAAGTATGCTCCTCATGTGGTTGCAGACAATAGAGCTAAGATGAGAAAGTTCGTGTCAGGGGTCAACTTATTTCCTACCTTCGAGCAAGGAAAATTATTTCTAAGGGGTGTATGTAGCATCTCATGTATGTTAAAGATTCAAGTTCTGAATCTCCCAGCCTCGAAATAGTCCCTGTTGTTAATGAATACTTAGGTGTCTTTCCTGAAGATCTTCCAGGCATTCCTCCTAAAAGGGAAATAGACTTCGGTATAGACCTTCTTTCATATATTCAACCTATTTCTATTCCTCCATACAGAATGGCACCAGCAGAACTCAAGGAACTCAAAGATCAGTTGAAGGATCTCTTAGATAAGGGATTCATCAAACCCAGCATTTCCCCATAGGGTGCGCCAGTGTTATTCGCGTGCAAGAAAGATGGTTCTCTCAGGATATGTATTGATTACCGTCAACTCAACAAGGTCATGGTCAAGAACATATATCCTCTTCTTAAGATTGATGATCTATTCGATCAACTTTAGGGTGCCAGTTACTTGTCTAAGATAGACCTCAGATCAGGCTATCATCAGCTCAAAGTTAGAGAATTTGACATTCCGAAGACAGCTTTCCATACTTGGTATGGTCGCTATAAATTTTTAGTCATGTTATTTGGTCTTACCAATGCCCCTAGAGATTCTATGGACTTGATGAACCGTGTGTTCAAGAAGTACTTGGACATATTTTTCATAGTCTTTATAGATGATATTCTTGTCTAGTGTCGCATAGAGCGTGATCATGTAGACCATTTCAGGATTGTTCTTCAGACTCTCAGGGAGCACCAGTTATTCGCTTAGTTCAACAAATGCGAATTTTGGCCAAGATCAGTAGCATTCCTTCCATATTATTTCCGGTGATGAAATTAGAGTAGATCCTCAAAAAACTGAGGCTATAAGAAACTGGCCTAGACCCGTATCTCCATCAGATATTAGGAGTTTCTTGGGTTTGGCTAGCTATTACAGATGGTTTGTTGATGGATTTTATTCCATTGCATCTCCCATGTCTAGATTGACTCAGAAGAAGATTAGGTTTCAGTGGTTAGATTCATGAGAGAAGAGCTTTCAAGAGTTAAAGACTCGACTCACCTCTGCTCCAATTCTAGCTATTCTAGATGGTTCAGATAGTTTTGTAGTCTATTGTGATGAATCTAGAGTGGTTTTAGTTTGTGTACGCATGTAGCATGGTAAGGTCATAGCCTACACCTCCAGATAGTTAAAGCCACATGAGAAGAATTATCCTACTCATGATCTTGAGTTAGTAGTGTTAGTTTTTCCCTTGAAGATTTGGAGGCATTATCTCTATGGAGTTCATGTAGATGTCTTCATAGACCATAAAAGCCTCCAGTATGTATTTTCCCAGAAAGATCTTAATCTTTGCCAGCGAAGGTGGTTAGAGCTCTTGAAGGATTACGACATGAGTGTTCTTTATCATCTGGGCAAGGCCAATGTTGTGGCCGATGCTCTCAGTCGACTCTCCATGGGTAGTTTTTCTCACGTTGAGGATAGTAAGAAAAAGATGGCTCAGGAGATCCATCAGCTTATCAGACTAGGCATTTGCCTTGTCGATTCTTCAGAGGGTGGTGTATGTGTTCATAGTAGTTCAGAGTCATCTCTAGTTTTTGAGGTGAAAGAGCAAAAAAGATAGGGATCGTAGCCTTGTCAAGATCAAAGAGTCAATTCAGAATCAGAATGTTAAGGTTTTCTCCCAAGGGGGAGATGGTGTTCTTCATTGTCAGGGTTATCTATGTGTTCCAGGTGTAGATGAATTAAGGCAGCGAATTCTAATAGAAGCACATGGTGCGCGATACTCTATTCATCTAGGGGCCATTAAGATATACCACGACATGCGGGGGATCACGTTGAACATAAACTATTCCATGTTCTAAGTTTATGTTCAACGTGATCCCCATGCTATTGTCTTGAATTGAAGAAGTTGTACGAGATGCTCATGATATTGTTGCGATATGGAATGACTATGTTATTGAAGCCATGTAAGTATATACATATTGTGTGCATTCCCAATCATGTGATCTTTTATTGAGAATCATTCTTATTATGAAAGCCTTACTTATGATATTATGAATTGTGGACTCCAATCTTATGATCAAGTCATGTCATGTGTGTCAGTTTCCTCTTATCAAGTCCTGGGGGTACTTTTACCCAAAAACTATAGTTGTGTGCCTAGAGCCATGTCATATTTCACGATATCCGAACTCAAGCTATGATTCCATAGACTTTAGTCGGTCATGTGACTTAGGAAAACCTCATGATCTTAGTCAGTTGTCAGATATCACTAACATTTCGCCAGTCAATGGAATTTAGTAAGATTAAGTCATGCGCAATCATTTATTCATGTCCAGTCCCTCCAGATGGGAGTAGAGGTTAGCACCGAGTGAACCCAAGGATGGGAACTCACTCGCCAGTTCAGGGTGTGATTCTTAGTAGTCATCCTTGTGTTCCAGAACTACGTAGCCAGCGCAGGTTGAGACATCTTAACCCATCAAATTAGGGTTGATGGGGTGGCTTAACTCGTCAGTTTAGGGTTCCCACCATTCTCATTGAGTACCCTCCAGATAAGGGTCACTCGCAAGCTATCCTTACCCATGGCACGGTATTGACACCCCTCCAGTCAGGGCAGAGATTGGACCCCATCTTAGCCATAACTGCATACATGGGGCATGTCGGTTAAACACTACTTCCCAAAGTTTCAGTATCAGTCTCAATAAAAGAACTTAGGGCATTCTTCAAATTTTAGTATATACAGGACTGTCAGATATAGTCGTCCATATTATCAGTTTCAGTATCAGTCATGACAGTTATCAGTAAACCATGTATTAGCTTACAGGTCATGCTATCATGTATTCACGGTCCCAGTTTCTATATATGTGTGTTTGTACTCCCACGTTTATATTAGTCAGTCAGTGCTGTTCATGCATGAAACCCTTTATGTTCAGCATACCTTCCTCGTATACTCAGTTCTCTAGTTGTACTGATGCTTTTGCGCTATGGTGCTTTCTTTTCATTTTACACCATAGGCTCCGAGACACGAGCTCCATCCCAGTAGTAGCGGTAGCATTCCAGTTGCAGAGATACAGTGAGTACTCATTGATTCGAGGACAATATGATTTGATACATTTATTTATTTCTTTAGTTCAGTTTTATGGAGTTAGTTGGAGACATGTTCCTTCAACTCCTTATTCAGATAGTTTAGATGATTTCAGATTAATCTTCAAATTTACGTTCAGACTTACCTTTCAGATTGAGTTTTTTTGGGTATTTTCACCCATAAGATTTTATTCAGTTGAACCTCATGGCCTTATATTTCTATGTATTTCGCATTATTATATCATGATTTGTAGTATACTGGAACAAATATGAGTAATGGGTTAGCTTGTGGTCCCTCGAGGTCATGAGCATTGTGTAGCATTTCGGTTCAGCGAATTGGGGTGTTACAAGTATTCATAAATATAAAATTTTTAAGATGCTCAATATTTTTTGTTTAGAGCCTGCCAATGTGTAGGAAATTGAATTAACTTTCCAATGATATAAAATTTGCCTAAATTCAATAACCGGGTAAGAAGTTATGGCTATTTTAAGTTCCATTCATTAAACATAGTCATTCAATCCAGTAGCTCATCGCGGAGTATGTAAACATGACAATTGTCACTTTTCAGTGAGGTACTGCAATACCGGAGCATTACGCCACAACTTATTTTCATATTTTTCAGTTTCCAGTGCACCAATATGATTCCAACGTATTGTGGTAAACTTCCAGGTCACAACCAAGGGGTTACATGATTCCATCACATTGCGTTGATGGTCCAATTCCTAGTTGTCGATTTTTTAGTAACACAGTGCGATAGCGCCACGTCATGCCAAGGGCTCAGATCGAGATTTTTTAGTTAATTTATAGTTTTATGTTCTAACTTTTTAAATCATTCTAGGGGTATTTGAGTCTTTTTCCATGACCTTAGTCATCCTTTAACATGAAATTAATCCCTAATAAACCTAGTTATGCCATTATTCATTTAATTTTACCCCAAATTAAATCATTTCCTCTCAAGAGGCAAAAAACCCTAGTCCAATAATCAAGGTCAGTCCTCAAGAATCTCTCCAAAAACCTTCAAGAACTCTTCTTCTCAAGTATGTTAGGTGTTTATCTATGGGTTCCTTTCACCCATAAAGTCCAAGAATATTTTTTTAAATATACAATATATCATATTTATGATTTCCATGTCTGGACTATATTGAATTTATGTTCATGATATTAGTTGGGTTTCAATCAATGATTTAAGTGCAAGTTTCGTGGAATCGAATAGCATGTGTGATGAATATGTGATTATCCTGATAAACCATTGAATTTGTAAAGTGATTAATATGTCTATGATGTTAATTAGGTTTTAATCCATGATTTTTATATGATTCGTGAAATTAGATTAGTATTTTATTGGAAATTATATGAATTGCATGCTAAACCCATGAAATTGTAAGTTGGGCATTGTAGTTGCCATGTTTATATGTTATCGATGATTATGTACATGAATTTGTGCTCCCCAAGTTTTTGATAGAATGTCCATGTGAATAAAGTGGTGAAATCATGACATGTTAGTATAACAAGCTTATGCCCTACAAGTGTTTGATAAAATGTCTCTATAGAGAAAAGATGAACATGTGTACATTATTATGCGTTGCAAGATCATGTGATGCCTTTCTTTTATGCTATCGAGTCTTAAGGTTATTTAATACCCGATGATTAAGTTGTTTACCAAAAGCCAGGGTTATTCACAGAATATCATTCATGTCACTTCCGTAGTACACTCAGTCAGTTACAACACTCAGTAGAACTCAGTTAGTCATAAAACTCAAGAAAAATCAGTAGTCTCAGTATAAGACCAGTCCAATTCAGTATAATTAGTTCAGTGTCTTTCAGTTGGGAGTATGATACAGCACCGAGCGAGTGCATAGATAACGGTTTCTCTGTCAGATAGCCAGACTCGTCAGTAGAAGTCTCTGTACTCCAGAACTGCATAGCTAGCACAGGATGAGGAGTCACCTGTCAGACTAGTCTTGACTACCTCAGGGGTCACCGTCAAATTAGGCTTGGCTTTACCCAGGTGTCACCCCTCAGTTAGGCTTAGCATATTGGTTTTCAAGTGTTAGCACATGTGGCATGGTATTAGCACCCTTCCAACTGGGGTCATATCTTGGACCCCTATCATCTTGGATTTGGGGCATGTCGGTTAGATGATTACCTCTTATAGTCTCAGTTTCAATCTCAGTTTAGAATTCAATTTGGTTCTACAAAATCAGGACTATTAGGCACAGTCATTTAGTTATCAGTAACTTCAGATATCAGTTACTCAGTTATCATAACTCAGTATTTAGCTTTAGAAAAGGTTAGTTATAGTATACATATAAACTTAGTATTTACAGTAGTTTCATTTATCCATGTACTCTCATTCATGGTTACTCTATATCATTCAGTTAGTTACTGTACATGCAAATAAACCTTTGTATTTAGCCTTACCTCATCTATCGTAATAGTACATTGCACGTACTGACGAATACTCTTTCTTTATGCTATGATGTCTCATATCATAGGTTTGGACACTCAGGTTCTCGACCGCATTTAGAAAGATCCAATCGGCAGTGACAGATTTAGTAGTGAGTCCTCATCTTTTGAGGATATTATTTTATTTAAGTGTTTTAGTAGTTTTAGTATTTCAGTTGTTGGAGTTAGTTGGGGGCTTGTCCCATCAATTCCACTTTCAGATAGTTTAGATTAGATCTTTTCGGACTAGATTTTTAGGTAGTGTTGAGTTTTACGGATTGTTATTTCAGATATTCTATTTTTTCAATATTTTAGATTTTAAACGTGATGGAATTTTTTCCTAATTTCACATTTATTTAAGTATTATTATCCAATTTTTCATAGCAGATATTAGTCATGGGTTAGCTTGTGGTCCTTTGATGTGTGAGCATATGCTAACATATTTTAGGCTTTTAACTCTAGATAATTTCAAGATCTTGAGCAAATTTAGCTATTTTTGATTATTTTATGTTTGATTTTGTTGTTTAAGCTGATATGATAGAGAACCAACATGAAATGAAGCAAAGAAGTTGAAATTTGAAGAAATCTGAAGAAAAATATGGTTGATGATATTTGTGATAAGTCGTCAGCCCTGTGATAAGCTATTAGGTTGATCATCATCAGTAAATAGAGAATTGGCCTGAAGTGGAAGTTGTGACCACATTTCATGAATAGGCATCAAGGGTCTAAAAAGTTATAAAGAATGTCGTCAGCCTAAGGCAACCAAGGAGAACTGAAGCAAAACCTTGATGACATTTTGTGATAGGCTGTCACGTAGCTGATAGGTTATCAAGTTTATCATCAGCCTTAAGTAGGAAAAGCCAAAACTGAAGAAGCTGACGACATTTGTGATAAGTCGTCAGCTACCTAATAAGGTATCACAAATATCATCGGCTAATCTGAAGGATTTCTGATTTTTATTAATTTGTTTCCTTATTTAGGGTAAACTATTTAAAACTTTGTTTTAGGGTTCTCTAGACATTGTTATTATTATTATTATTACTATTCCGCAAAAAGGTTGACACCTTGAGTTTTGGGCAATATATTTTGATATTTTCTCTCTTTACTTCTTCACTTTAACAACACAACTATTTTTGATAGATTATTATTAGTATTTTGGGATTTTTCCTTTATGATCTAATCTGTGATTCACTAGTTATTATTCATCTCTATAAGTTTATCTTTCAAATCATGAATTCAATTATGTGTTTCGTTCGTTACATCATGAGTGGATAAACTACATTAACCTAAGTTATGGGATCTAGGGTTAGGTCTTGATGAGGTGCTAAGTATTCAAGATTCAAAAGGTGGTAGGATTTCTTGATAATTCTAAAGTTTTAATTAATGTCTGTTGGTTGCAAACAGTAGACACACCTGCTTTGATTTGCTTGAGAAAGAAATCAAATATAGTAGGAAGTGAATTATCAACAGGGACTCGGAAATACTTCGTTTAATAATTAGCGTTATAACAAGGTTGGTTAACCTAAGGTAAAAAATGGGCAGTAAATAGAAATTCCCTAAGTCTGAGAGGATTAGAGAATTAAACGCTTAAGTAGGTCGAGGGATATTTAAGCATAACATCGATAAGGATAGCTTGTTATCCTACCCACTGTGAGAATCTTGAACCACTTTTAGCATCTGTCATGTAAAGGAAGCTCTAGTGAACATAATTCTGGTTATTTCCAAAACTTTTGATTTACAAACACCGAAAGTAAAGTTACAAACAACAACTTGTTAAACCTAAACCCCCCATTTCAGGAAACATTAAACTATCAGTGGATTAAATCGCAAACAACTTGAGTTCACACAATATTCCCTATGGGATTTGAACCCTACCTAGTTGGGTTTTATATTGACAATGATCGCTTACACCCATTCAAGAGTGTAATTTGAGACTTATCAAAAAATGGTGCCGTTGCCGAGGAATAAGGTTGTAAGCCGAAGTTTGTATGCTCTAATTGACTGTTAGTTAAGTTTCCTAGATTTACATTTATTTGTCATTTTTGTTTATTTGCAGGATCTTATAGTGTATGCAAAGTGCCAGAAGTTCTGAAGAAACATTATTACTACAAAATCCAATACCACAACGAATAAAAAGAATGGCAGAGCAGCAAGAGGCTGATAGACTGGCAGCCTTAGCTAGAGCTTAGGTGAATGTGCAAAATGTCGGGAAACATACATGACATCCAAACCCTGAGGACGAAGATTTAGGGGACGGGAGTTATTGAACCCTGGTAAACCAAGGCATGCAAAGCAGATAGCTGCACAAGTGCTATGTAATGTTAACTGGAACCGTCTGTTCCAAATAAGACAAGAGTACCAGCCAGTCTAGTATGATCTGAATGATGATGATGATGATGACATGGATAGGGCAGGTGTAACGGATGCAATTATTTCTCCATCGTTGGCACCTGGAGCTAAGTTAAACATTATGAGTATTATGATCCAACTCTTCAATCTGAAGGAGTTTTTTGGTAGCCTTCCTGGGGATGATCCGAACCTACATCTGATGAATTTTGTCACCATTTACAAATCTTTTGATAAACTAAGAGTGGGCCAGAATGCAATCTGGTTGAGGTTGTACCCATTGTCTCTGTCTAGGGAGGAAACATTGTGACTGAATGAGCTTGTGCCTGATTCCTTCACCCACTGGAGGCAATTGAAAGAAGCATTCCTAGAATGGTCTTTTCCATTCTCCAGGAGGGTACAGTTGAGGGACAAAATAAGCAATTTTAGACAGCTTCCTACTGAAGCTTTGCAAGAGACTCGGGAGAGATTCAGAAAGAAACTAACACAGTGTCCGAACCACAATATGACGGACCTATACTTGATAGACACCTTATACAGGGCCCTCAACTCTGTAACAAAGACGATTGTAGATAATGCTGCTAGTGGTTCATTTGTTGATCTATCTTTTTAAGATGCCTTAGATATGCGAAATAGAATGACCAAATAGAGTCGGCCTTGGCATACTAGGGAGTCTGTAATAGCAAGCCCCACTGTTTCTATTAGTATGTCTACTGAACAATGCAGGAGAGATGAGGAGTGCGATTAAGATATGGCCTATATAAAGACTCAGATGGACTTGCTCACCAAGCAGTTATTGTTAGGGAAGATGAGAAAGTGAAAGTTGTAATATCTCAAGACTAAGTGGATGTGGATCCTAAAGAAGAAGCGAATTATGTTAATAATCAGGGGGGTTTCCAAGGTAATAGCCAAGGAAATCAAGGTCGGAACATTTATGATAAGCCTGGAGACAAATACAGGGAGCAAGGAAACTGGAGAAGCAATAATGATAGAAGTGGTTTAAATATTCCTCCTGGAAATTGGAAAACTGAGGTAACTAAATCTGGAAAGATGTTGATGGAGGACATAATGGAGAAATTATTGAAGGGATTTAAGGCCACCAACTTTGGTGTAACCACCATAAAGATCAATCTGACATCCATCAGTCAGTTGGTGCACTCACACTCCACTGCCATCAAACAATTGAAGCAATAGATGATCCAACTTTTTGCTATATTCAACCAGAGAAAAAGTGAAACGTTACCAAGCAATACAGTTCAGAATCCATAGAATGATGGCTTATGTATGGAGATTACCACTAGGAGTGGTAAGATATTATCTGTCCCTTCTGTGGGAAAATTGGTAGATGGTGAGGTAGTTGTTGATGAATCCAAAGAAAGCAATCCAGTGAAGTCTGAGAAGCTGGATAGTTCTATTAATGCTTCGAAGAAGTAAAGAGAGAAGGAAGAGGAAGTAGTGTTAAAAACTATCCCAAGACCACCACCTCCCTTTCCTCAAAGATTGAAGAAGAAGGCTGATGATTGAAAATTCAACAAATTCCTGGCAATGCTCAAGCAATTGACAATAAATGTGCTTTTCGTTGAGGCACTTGAGCAAATACCAGGATAAGTAAATTTCATGAAAGACCCTGTGACCAAGAAATGTAAGGTTAGCCATGAGTTGGAGAACAATCTTCTCCATTATGGTGCTATCTCTACAAGGTCTTTAGTTTAGAAAAAGGCCGACCTGGGAGCGTTTACCATTCCGTGTATTATTGGTTCCCTGAAATTCACCAAATTATTATGCAATCTGGAAGCCAGTTTAGACTTAATGCCACTTTTTGTGTATAAGAAACTAGGTTTGGGGAATCCTACCCCAATAAATATGTGCTTGGTGATGGCAGATAGGTCTGTGAAGCAGCTTGTGGGCATATTACATGATGTTTTAGTAAAGGTAGCCAATTTTATTTTGTCTACTAATTTTGTAGTCCTAGATTGCGAGATGGACTTTAAAGTGCCCATCATCTTGGGTAGACCATTACTTACAATCAGGAGAGTGATCGTAGACATGGAGCTGAATGAGCTCAAGTTTAGGCTAAATGATAAAGAAGCATGCTTTGAGATACACTCATCCATGACTCAGTAAAAAGAGGTGGGTGTTTTCTCAATTGTTAATATATTCTATGAAGATGATAAAGAGGTATCAATAGGTTGTCATGGCGAAGTCTGAGTAGTCAAGATAACCATGTCGTGCCACGACAGTTGATGTGCTAGATTTTTTAAGCACATTTAATCTGGTACAAATGAGCTGATATTATTGGTGTTTTTGATGTTATTTCTTAAGATTTTATAGGAAAGTCAAGATGCATGGAAATAAATAACAACAGAGAAAAAGAGTAAAATCTGGTACAAATGAGCTGATATGAATCTGACGGCATTTCTTGTAAGTCGTCAAAGATATGGTAAGCTACCAGAAAAAAGCGTCAGGAAGAACAGTGAAGAAAAGTTGCTAGATGAAGGTGACGATATTCTTAAGCTGAAGGTCTGACAATATTTGCTACACGTCGTCACCTCTCTGGTAAGCCGTCGGAGGACATCATTAGAGTGAGGCAAAATAGGTTAAGAAGGCACGACTTCTAACAATATATCTGAGACTCCGTCAGAAGCCTGGCAATCAACACCAATATGTCATCACCTAAATCTGAACCCATCTGTGATTTTGTTATTTTATTACCTTAATTAGGCATTAGTATAAATAGCATCTTTTAGGGTTTTTGATTGATTCAGAATTTATCTATCAGACAATTAATCTAGGGAAGAGAGGCACATAACATTGCTCTCTTATATCAATTATTCTTCTTGTTTTTATCAACTATTTTTGGGTTTCTACCTTGTGATTCAATCGGAGAAACTACTTGTTGTTTTCCATCTAATTCTAAGTTATCCTTATCATTGTGAATTCATCTTATGATTTCGTTCATCAAATCATGAGCGGCTAATTCCATTAGATGAGGTTATGGGATCCATGGATTAGGGTTTGATATGATACTAGGTGTTGAATGGATTCAAAGAGTAGTGGAACATCTTAAAATTCTATTATTTTAACTGAAATCTAGTGGTTGAAAACATTAGGTTATGCCTTAGGTTTTATTTGCTTCTAATGGAGAAATAGACTAGAGGACGTGAATTACCAATAGGGACTCGAAAGGTAGCAACTTTCTGTTTAATGGTTAATGCCGTAACTGGATTAATCTACCTGAGATAACATGCTATTGGAAATAGATAAGTTATCTTAGTTTGAGAGAATTTGATAATAAATTGTCTGGTGAGGTCGAGATATAGGTCAGATAGTATAATTGTCAGGGATATTCTGTTGTTCTAATAATTCCAAGAATCTCTAGCATTACCTAGTATTTGTTAATTCCTGAAACCTTTGGAGAACATAGCTCTGGTTTCCCCTTTATATTGATTACAAATATTAATATTGAAGTTACAACATTACTTGATACTTTCAAAACCCCCATCTTAATTTTATATTTTCGTACCATTTGTTTGAATTAAACTTGTAGCTATAGCTTTAAATTAGCTTAATCGCCACTCACATTGTTCCCTGTGGATTCAAACCCGGCTCCAATGTTTGGTACATATATTGACGATGACCGTCTTACACTAATTTGAGGTGTAATTTGAGTGTTATCAAAAATGGCATCGTTGCTGGGGAACAATTTAGCGTATTGAGTTAGTTTGGAATTTTAGCTTACTTGCTTGAATTCAAACTTGTAAATATTTGTTGTGATTTCCTTTGTTCTTGTGTTAGGTAGATTTTCTTTATTGTAGTTTATTTCTTACTATGGCATCATGGAATGAATGAAAGTTTGATGGTTGGAAATCTTATCAGGATAATCCATGTCCATATTGTGATGGACCCCACTTTTGGCAAGATTGTAGATATGTTCCCCGGAGAGAGATGTGTGCACCATATCCATCCTACCGGGAGTATCATTGTTCTTTATCTAGTGATCAAGATGGACATTGGAGTGATTACCCAAATGCCCCTTCCCTCTATTGTGCTAACCCAGGTTCTAGTTCTTCTTATGAGTATGGCAGGTCTTATGGTCAAGAAAAGGAAGAACGAAGCACTAGAAAGAGTGACATTGAAGCTATGCTTGAACTAATGTTGGATCGTATAGACACAACGAATGATACCATATGTGACATATGTCAAGACATTAGGTCATTTAATGAGGGAAGAGAAAGGATAGAAGAGATGGATATCGAGGTCAATCATCCAAAACACTTTTCTACATTATGTTTAGATGATATCTTGTCTATGGAATCATTTAAAATAATGGAAGAGTGTGACGATGAAGAGCAAGATTCCTATACTGATGATGATCTTGATGTTGATCAATCCTTGGAGATTTCCTAACCAACCGAGCCAACCATGAGGGATGATGCCAAGATTGAGAGAATGGTGCTAGAGGCGAAAGAAGAAGCCAATGGTGCTAGAGGCGAAAAAAGAATCCAAGTCAATCTCTTATGAAGACTCTATCCCAATTTAAAGTAAAAATGTTGAGAAGATGAATTAAAGTGAGTTTGTAGGGGATAGTGTAAATTTTGAAGTAGGATTTGTTGGGCCACACTCGAAGCATTTTTCCACATTATGTTTAGATGATATCTTGTCTGTGGAATCATCTAAACTAGTGGAAGACTGTGAAGATGAGGAACAAGAATCCTATATTCTTTATTTTACACTTGATAAGTAACATAAAAACACCCCTCACTTTAAGGTCATGTTATTTACCATGCATCATTCACTACTCGGCTTCTTAATCTTTGTACCACCTCCCTATGAGTGAGACAAGAAGATGAACTCTAAGTTGGGGGTAAAATTTATATCCACAAGGTGGAGGAAAAAGCTGAGTTGGGTCGTGCCGTGACATTAAACTAGGCGTTTCTTGGGAGGCAACCTAAGGTAATTTGTTGTTTGTATTTGTATTTTGTGATTGACATCAGATCTTCGCACCCATGGCGCCACATGTATGTTTCTAACTCTCTTGTCTTGATTTGACATGTTGGGAATAATACATGATATTAAGTTGAGCGTGGGGCTACTTGTGGGTGTTGATGTCCTCTTGGGGTTTTTATTGTCGTGCCTCTTTTCCCCAGAGTATTATGTATAGTAGAGCCAGCATGTTTAGGCGTACTGTGATTTTTTTGTGATGTGTTATGGTTAACTAGAGAAAAATAAGTATCTAGAGCAGTTGACATATTTTTGTTGATTTTTGAGACTGGTAAACACCTCTCTGTTGGTCTGTTTTATAACTGTGTGATATACATTTATGTGTGACCACTGTGCATTTTGTTATGGCATTCGTACTAGTGACATTATATCTAATGCTAAATAATCGCAGGAAATAGATAGGTAGTAGCTTGTGATGCACCTTTGTGCCATGTGTGTGTGAGATACTACTTAGTTCCCTTTGTGTGTTAAATCTAGAACTTGGCCGGTTAGTGTTACCTTGGTTGAAAGATAGAGGTTAGGAAAGAATCATAGGCCGTTTTGATTTTTAAGTCACTTTTTGCCTAAATGACCTTCCCTGTATGCATGATATCTCTTGATCCCTATTTTGAGCCTGAATTGACCATTTCTTTCTATGAAACCTATCACCTTCCCATTTAGATCATAATGAACTTGTTTTGGCCCTGGTCCTCCTTGGATAGTGTGCACCTAGACTTAGGTAAACAACCTAAGTTAAGGGTGGCTATCATAGGGGTGCATGATATAAACTGAGTATGAAGAAAGGTAGAATAAAAGGAAAAGAATAAGTGAAAAAAAATAAAAAGCAGGGTGGTGTGGAAGAAGAATAAGAAAACAAAAAGAATGAAAAAGAAAATCCACATCCATCCTGAATAATGTGTGATCAAGAAAAGGAGAAAAAAGAAGAAAAATGTTAATAAGTGAACCCCAAAAGTTAAGGTAGTGCCAAGGAGGCTTAGTCACTCTAAATTCCATTGAATATCATACCAGCCCTTAGCCTATATTACAAGCCGAAGAAAAGACCTATAGTGATCCTAACTTACCTATCTGGACACCTTGGTAATGAAATAAAGGCAAGCATATGGTATTTGACATGCATTGATTGGAATTTCTTTTTGAGAGTTAGTGTCTCTAACCATCCCCGTTTTGACATGCTTGAGTTCATATGTGAGTGAGGAGGGACTTATTTGTTGTAAGGGTACATCGGTTGCATTGCTAGCTATTTACTTGTTTGGTTAGTGTAACTTGTACATATGCATGGTTATTGTTGCTGAATTGATGCCATATCTTGATTCTTTTGGGTCACATTGTTAATCTTCATTGATATTCACAATTGGATTTATAAGTAGTTGAATGTGGAGAGCGGCATGAGTTTTGAGCTAAACTTGATAATCAACTGTGATAGGTATCTTATGTGTCTCTTGGTTAAGCATTGTAATATAGAGTTATGTAGTTGCTTGAGGACAAGAAATTGTTTTAAGTTGAGGGTGTTGATGTGATAGATTTTTGTAGCACATTTAATACTTTTTAACTTCAAATAATTGTAAGTTTTTAAGTAATTATTTGTGTTTTTGATGTTATCTCTTAAGATTTTGTAGGAAAGTCAAGAAGCATGGAAATAAATAACAATGGAGCAAAAGAGTAAAATCTAGTACAAGTGAACTGATATGAGTCTGACATCATTTCTTACAAGCCTTCAGAGATGTGGTAAGTTATTAGAAAAAGGCGTCAGGAAGAAAAATGAAGAAGAGTTGCTGGATGAAGGTGACTACATTCTTAATATGTTATCACAAGTGTGGTAAGCCATCAGAAGATGTCGTCAAGAGGGATAGAACATGGTGAAATAAGCTAAAGGCCTGACGACATTTGCTACACACCGTCACCTCTCTGGTAAGCCATCGAAGGACATCATCAGAGTGAGGCAGAACAGGTTAAGAAGGTATGACGTCTGACGACATATCTGAGACGCCATCAGAAGCCTGACGATCAACACCAATATGCCTTCACCTAAATCTGAGCCTAGCTGTGATTTTGTTATTTTATTTCCTTAATTTTTCTTTAGTATAATAGCATATTTAAGGGTTTTTGATTGATTCATAATTCATATATCAGATAATTAACCTAGGGAAGAGAGCACGTAACATTGCTCTCTTATATCAATTATTCTTCTTGTTTTGTCAACTATTTTTGGGTTTCTACCTTGTGATTCAATCGAAGAAACTACTTGTTGTTTTCCATCTAATCGTAAGTTATCCTTATCATTGTGAATTCAACTTGTGATTTTGTTCATCAAATCATAAGTGGCTAATTCCATTAGCCAGGTAATGGGATCCATGGATTAGGGTTTGATATGATACTAGGTGTTTAACGGATTCAAAGAGAAATGGAACATCTTGAAATTCTGTCTTTTTAACTGAAACATAGTAGTTGCAAATATTAGGTTATACCTTAGGTTTTATTTGCTTTTAACGGAGAAATAGACTAGAGGACGTGAATTATAAACAGGGACTCGGAAGCTACCAACCTTCTATTTAACGATTAATGTTGTAACTGGATTAATCTACCTGAGATAACATCCTATTGGAAATAGATAAGTTATCTAAGTTCGAGAAAATTAGATAATAAATTGCCTGGTGAGGTCGAGAGATAGGTCAGATAGTATAATTGTCAGGGATATTCTGTTGTTCTAATCATTCCGAGAATCTCTAGCATTAGCTACTATCTATCGATTCCTGAAACCCTTGGTGAACATAGCTCTGGTTTCCAATTTATATTGCCTACAAACATTAATATTGAGGTGACAACATTACTTGATACTTTCAAAAACCCCATCTTAATTTTATATTTTCGTACCATTTGTTTGAATTGAACTTGTAGCTATAACTTCAAATTAGCTTAATCGCCACTTACATTGTTCCCTGGGGATTCGACCCCGACTCCAAAGTTGGGAAAATATATTGATGACGACCGCCTTACACTAATTTGAGGTGTTAGTTAAGCATTATCAACAGTAAATCAGGCGTTGTTTGGAGGCAACCAAAAATTTTATATTCCAGTAAAGTATTTATTTTTGTAGGTAGGATTTAGTTCATAGAAGGTGGAAAACTAATGAAATCAACAGAAAAGGTCATGATGGCATTTATGACAAGCCATCAAAACTGTGATAAGCTATCAAAATTGTCGACAGAGATAGGTCGTCACTGAATTAAAGTTTTGTTAGGGCTGACAGCATTGAATTGAAGTTCTGTTAAGGCTAAAGACCTCCGTGATAGGTCACCACACCTGTGATAAGCCATCATAAGATGTCGTCAGAAAGTAACTTAACTACCAAATCTGGGCCAATTATAAAGATCCGACCCGGGCCCAGTCAAACCTTTCTACCTTCCCTCTTGTTTTTACTTCCTTTTAAGTTAATCCCTTTAATATTTGGAGTATTTTATTTCCTTATTTAAAAGTTTTCTAAGTAAAACAAAAAGTGAGTTTCCTTGTTTGTGGGTTTGCAATTAAAATCAAGAATTCCTTCCTACTTCCTCTTGTGCGTGTAATCACATTAAAGGCTCCCATCAGGTATGCTCTAAATTTGACTTTCGTTTCAAGTGGTAAGGGATAGATTGATGACAACCCAAGTTCCCAATAGACTTGAATCGAGTTCAACCAGAAAAGGGGCTGAAATTCGGAACTAGGGTTCGATGTACCAGCCTAAAGCTTAAAATTCAGCTCACAAATCAGAACTCGAGAGGATTTTGAGAAATAATGGGACCAAAAATTGAGTTAAAATCAAAAATGGGGTTCTGATAAGAGCTGACGACATCCATGATAATCTATCACAACAGTGATGGAGTATCAAAAATGTCGTCAAAGGCTACTAAGAATAAAGTGAGTTCCGTTTAGAGCTGACGACATTTGTGATAGGCTATCACATTTATGACGGCTATTAGAAATGCCATCAGAAGTTGATAAAGTTAGTAGGTTCTATCTAAGGATGATGAAAATCGTGATAACCTATCACAATCGTGATGGCTTATTAATAAATGTTGTCACACCTAGAACCTAAAGCATGAATGAGCCTTTTCAAAGGATGTGAAGCTTAAATAATTAATGTGTTTATGTTTAGGATCTTGAGGATTGACTAATGGTTTTTCTATTGCTATAGGAACCCTATAATGGCACCCAAAGGAAAGAGATCCATGCTTATAAAGAAGGAACAACAGAAAAGTGTATGCCAGAAACTCATCGAAGAGGAGTCTGATTATGAAGAGGAAGAACCTATGCTCAGGAAGCAAAAAAAGAAGAAAAAACCTATCCAACCTCCACCACCCACACCAGTTGAGGTGGAGGATAGTGAGGACACTGAAATAACAACTACTTCTGAGAAGGAGGCATCTAAATATTCTGAACATGAGCAGCATGAGTTTGAACGTGCTGAATCTAAAGAAGAAGAAGAACATGAATGGTCTGAGGAGCTTGATTATGAGAGAACAACATCTGAATCCTCTGCCACTGAATAACAAGATGATAAGGAGTATCAAATTTGGGGAACACTTTTCAAATCTAAGAACCCTGAAGTTTGAGACAATGCTAGATGGTAAATTCCAAAGGAAGAGGGCATCTTCACTGCTGGGCTCCACAGAACTGATAGAAGAAGGACTAAAAGGATGATTCAGGTAGAAAAGAGGATTATCACAAAAGGTCTACGTAGGTATCCTGAAGTGGAACAAAAGTTCTAAGAGTACGGCTTGGGATGGACTACAAAAGGGGGAATCTTATTTTGCCATGCACTGGTTTGAGAGTTTTACGCGAACTACCAAACTCAGTTGGAAAACATGTGTAGTTTAGGAGAAAGAGTTACATACTAATCCCTATTCGATAAAGTTCAGGTACGGTGCGTAAGGGTTGATATCTCAATCAGGACCATCAACAGGTTCTTGCATGGCAAGTTGGGCTACTTCACCATCAGTCTACGCGTGGATTAAGAATTAGTAAAATCAACATTCGTGGTTAGCCAACATCATAGCCGAAGGGGAACCAGCATGGGTGACTAACCCAAATGAGAGAATCTATAAGTCCTTTTTGACTCAAGAGGCTAAGTTTTTATGGGGTGTAGTGTGTATCTGGCTGATGCCCACTGATGGAGACAACACTTTGGGTGATGACCAAGCTATCCTAGTAGCAAGAATGGTGCAGAAGCTCCCCCTTAATTTTGGGGAAATCATTGTTGATGAGATGAAGATTAGAATGGCAAGAACCGACACTGCTTATCCTTTCCCTTATCTTATCACAGAGTTATGCCGAGCTGCTAATATGCCAGAGATTGTAGGGGTTGATGATGACATCGCTACCCAAAATACCCATAATACCATACGGTATGATGAAAATCAGCCAGGACTGAGACTTGAAAGAGGTGTAGAGATAGCAGCATACCCTCAAGTTATAGATGTTGGTTCAACACCTAACGTGGAAGTGCAAGATTCTGAAGCTGCACAGCTAACTTTTTCAGCACAATCAGGTTCAGTGACTGAGAATGAACCTAACTCCTTAGCTCCTATAGCATCAGCAGTATTTATATTTTATCCAATCAAAATCAGAAAAATGGCCAAACAAGCCAATGATGTAAGGCATAGCTACATGCTTTTGCCAAATAGTTTGCCGCTACAGTGGATAAGAAAACTAAGACTTCCCTTGGGGCTTTTGTGACTTTGCCTGGATGGGTTGCAGATTTGGATAACTAATTTGATTTACGGGTAAAAGAAATATCAGGGGCTGATCTTGCTAAATTTAGAGCAGCATTGAATAAAGTAAAGGCAGAGGTTGGGGAGTTTTGGTAGCACCAATTTATGGTGCCGACAAATCTGGCTATGCATGAATCTGAGGAAGAAATTCCAATGCTTGACCTCACTGGAGATTCACCAAAGCAAAATAAGAAGAAAGGGGAGCAAAAAGGCAAAGATAAGAGAGAAGATCTTGATAGTGAGGAAGAAATAAAAGTGAAAAAGAAGGTGAAAAAAGGCCGAAAAAGAGGAGTTGAAGAAAGCAAGAATGGAGTCCCTAGCGGACAATGAGAAATGGGAGGAGGCTTTAAAATCTAAGGTTGTAGGTACTTCATCTAGCAAACCCCATACCACTTCAAGGCCAGAAGCTCCCGATGGAGAAAAAGGTAGCAGATGATGTAGCAGCAGGGTCAGAAACCCATGAAATCTAGGATTGATCCATTCCAGGTATACTCTAACCCTTTGTTTAGCTTTATTTCCAATTTTAAGTTGCTGATGTAGGGTAGGATATTGTTGTAACAATTTTTGGTAGATAATTAGGAGTAATACAGGTACTTGATGCAGTTAGCTTGTTCTGTGACTTTTGAGAATCTCTCCATTGATCTGAGTTTCTAACTGTGTAAATTGCATTCATCTGTGAGTGCAGTGCATCTTTTTGTGGCATTAGTATGGTGACTTGATGATTTTTGCTGAACAAATTGCATGAATCAAATAATTAGTGATATGCTATGTATTTGTGTGCCATGTGTATGTGAGTTCTTACTCAGCTCCTGTTGATTGTTAAATCTAGAACTTGCCCAGTTAGTCCTGCCTAGGTGGTAGGATAGGGGTTAGGAATGGATCATAGACCATTTTTTATCATAACCCACTTTAAGCCTAAATGACCTTCCCACTGTGAATAATATCCCTTTATCCCTGATTTGAGCCTATGTTCCTATTTTTTCTATGAAACCTCTCACCTTCCTGTTTACCTCATAAAGAACCTATTTTGGCCCTTTTCCTCCTTGGACACTGTGCACCTCGACTTAGGCAACAGCCTAAGTTGAGGGTGGCTATCATATAGGTGCGTGATGCAAAATAAGCATGGAGAGAGGTAGAATAAGAGAAAAGAATAAAAAGTTGGGTGTAGTGAAAAGGAATAAGAAAAGAGAAAGTTGTGTTAAAGATGATAAAAAAGATAATATGATGTTTGAAAACACCGCATCCATCTTGAGCATGTGTGATCAATAAAAGAAGAGGAAGAAAAGAAGGTTGAGAAGTGAAACCCTAAGAGTTTAGTGTTGTGTCAAGGATGCATAGTCACTCTAAAGTATCCATGAATGTCATACCAGCCCCTATCCTACATTACAAGCCTAAGAAAATCCCTAAAGTGATCCTAACTGATCTACCTGAAGATTTGGGTACTAACTATAAGGGCAAGCCTATGTCATTTGACATGCTGTGTTTGGAACTTCATTCTGAGAGTGAGACTTGTGATTATCCCTATGTTTATGTATGTGAATTCTTATATGAGTGAAAAGGGATTTCTTTATTGTGAGGGCACATTGGGTATGTTGCTAAGTCACTGTCTTGTTTAGATAGTGTGATCTTGGTATGGCATGATTGTTATTGCTAAATTTTTGTTGTATCTTGATGCTTGTGAGTTGCATGGTTGTTCTTTAAAACATCAACAGTGAGTTATAAATTGACTGACCTTGGAGATGGTGAAATTATTATGAAATAATATGAGTAGTTAGCTGCCAAATTGTACTTTGTATTCTCTTAGTTATGTTTTGGTTGCTTGAGGACAAGAAATTATTTTAAGTTGAGGGTGTTGATGTCTGAGCATATTCTAACATATTTGAGGCTTTTAACTCTAAATAATTGCAAGGTCTTTAGCAACTTTAGTTATATTTGATTTTGTAGTTTAAGCTGATATGATAGATAACCAACATGAAATGAAGCAAAGAAGTTGAAATTTGGAGAAATCTGAAGACAAGTGTGGCTGACGACATTTGTGATAAGTCGCCATCTCTGTGATAAGATATCAGGTTGGTCGTCATTAGTAGAAGAGAATTATCCTAAAGTGGAAGTTGTGACGACATTTTATGATAAGCCGTCAAGGGTCTAATAAGTTATCAAAAATGTCGTCGGCCTAAGGCAGCCAAGGAGAACTGAAGCAAATCCTTGACAACATTTTGTGATAGGCCATCACGTAGTTGATAGGTTATCAAATTTGTCATCAGCCTTAAGCAGGAAGAGCCAAAATTGAAGAAGAAGATAATGACATTTGTGATAAGTCATCAGCTTCTTGATAAGCTATCACAAATGTCGTCAACTAATCTGAAGGATTTCTGATTTTTATTAATTTGTTTCCTTATTTAAGGTAAACTATTTAAAGCTTTGTTTTAGGATTTTTTAGACATTATTATTATTATTATTATTATTATTATTATTATTATTATTATTATTATTATTATTATTATTCTGCACAAGGTTCACACCTTGAGTTTTGGACAACATATTTTGATATTTTCTCTCTTTACGTCTTGACTTTAACAACACAACTATTTTGAGAGATTACTATCAGTATTTTGGGGTTTATCCTTTGTGATCTAATCTGCGATTCACTAGTTATTATTTATCTCTATAAGTTTATCTTTCAAATCATAAATTAAATTGTGTATTTCGTTCGTTACATCATGAGTGGCTAAACTCCACTAACCTGAGTTATGGGATTTAGGGTTAGGTCTTGATGAGGTGCTAAGTATTCAATATTCAAAAGGTGGTAGGATTTCTTGATAATTCTGAAGTTTTAATTATTGTCTGTTGGATGCAAACAGTAGACACACCTGCTTTGATTAGCTTGAGAAAGAAATCAAATATAGTAGGAGTGAATTATCAACAGGGACTCAAAAATATTTCATTTAATACTCAGCGCATTAACAAGGTTGGTTAACCTGAGGTAAAATTTGGGCATTAAATAGAAATTCCCTAAGCCCAAAAGGATTAGGGAATTAAACGCTTAAGTAGGTCGAGATACATTTAAGCATAACATCGATAAAGATAGCTTGTTATCCTACCCACCATGAGAATCTTGAACCACTTATAGAATCTTTTATGTACCGGAAGCCCTAGTGAACATAATTATGGTTATTTCATAAACTCTTGATTTACAAACATCGAAAGTAAAGTGACAAACAACAACTTGTTAACCCTACACCCCCCATTTTAGGAAAAATTAAACTATTAGTATATTAAATCGCAAACAACTTGAGTTCACACCATATTTCTTATGGGATTCGACCCCAACCTAGTTGGGTTTTATATAGAAAACGATCTCTTACACCCATTCGAGAGTATAATTTAAGCGTTACCATCCTTCAGGATTATAAGCACTGTATGACGACTAGGGGTAGTCTCGGGTCATTACAATTGGACATATTATCCTGAGGTTTTAGAGGAGGGATAGGGGAACCAATGGAACTCCACGAGGGAAATTAGGAGCTGGAACACTAGACTAGGTCTGAACTTCATAAGTAGGACAATTTGTGTCCATATTGTCCCCAAGTAGGACTAAAGAGTTTTCACGAGCATCAGATCTTCTTGGAGGCATGATATGAAATAAGAATATATGGGGATAAGACAAGATTCTAGACCTTGAAGTCTATTTCCGAAAATAGAAGAACAAGAAAGGGAAACATTCCTAATTGTTTCATAGCCTTTGTCTTATAAGTGTGGTGTGCTACACACCAATAAAAAAAGACTCTACTTGACACGGATTTATGGACACCCAATGACACCAAACCTAGGCTCTAATACCAACTTTATTATGACCTAAACAAGGGTCTATCCATGACGGGTATCTAAAGTCCATTGTGGATAGAAGACCACCCCCTTTGCCTAGCCAAACGGAATGCAGCACACATTGATGCGGCTAAATTCTGAACATATCACAAGATAGAATAAATAGTGACTCAAAATTTTATAAATGTCAATAATTAAAACTCATCCATAGTAATCCACAAAGACTCTATGTAGTAAAAGATACCTACATTGGAGCATGCCTCCGACTCTAACAATAATAATGACTATGACAATGTTTATGTAAAGTCTTTAATTCTAAATCATGGAAGGAAACTGAAGGAATGATCAAGTCTTTAGAAGAATAAAAGTTCACCACTTCACCCCAAAACACCTATGAACCAAGCTGATCCATCTAAAACTTCACAGAAAAAGTAGAACTTCCTTTGGACACTTTATCTCATGGGAATACAATGTCCGAAAAATAGATAGTGGGTTGAGCACTAGTATGTAATTCAGGGATAAGGATAAAGTAATGAAAATTTAAAAATCCAATTCAACTCAATGTACATTTTCACATATGTAATGACCCGAAATCTCCTCCTGGGACGTCACACAATGCTTAAGGCTACAAGTAGCCCCAAGCTAACCCTTTGAGCCTATCACTACATAAAATAACTCATTTTGAGAAGAAATAAACAAAACACTGGCACTGTCGTATCATATGATTGAAGATACGAAGAAAATACTTGGTCCAAATGACCATAAACCAAAAATCTCAGCATACTAACAATTTCATAGCTAGTCTGACAAATCCTCTACTACTCAAGTCTACTAGAGAGCCATTGCGATAGGTCTCTTATTGACTCAAACTAAACTAAAAGCAATAATATGTCCACTAAACCACTGAAATGTCTGAAGATCAGTCCTTGAACCATGAGAACTCACCACTGTTGAGATGTAGACAAAGATACTCAAAAATCACTGACGAGGCTAGGACTGAGCACCTGAACCTACATTATAAGACAATGTAGCACATAGGCGTAGATATGGATCAGCACTTGGGAATGTACTAAGTATATGGGGGTGTATGCATTTACAGAAAACAATGTTCACACTCTTAAATCAAATCATGCATGCAAATATGAATGACTCACATAGCTTGAATACATTTATAATATAAAGCTCATAAATTATGTAGAATTAAGCATGTAATAGAAATCTCATGAGTAATTATACTTTAGCATTAAAATCAGAACTCTTCTCTTATTCTTATTACTCGTAGACAAAAAAAAGCTTTAAACAATACTTCCAAACTCATGCATATACCTCATGGAGAGTAAACCTTCTTTAATGCTCAAGAACTTAAAACTTTTTTAAACTCAAGACACTTGGAACTCGAAATTCTATAACTCTTACTAGTAGAAAAAAATACTTTCTTCTTGGGAAAAATTTTACTTCAAGAAACTCTTATCAAAATCTTACTATTAGGGAAAATCACTTATCTCAAAGCTTTAGGAAAAATATTCTATCTAAAGGGAGGTTCTCTTAACCGACATAAACCATACTAGCTACATGGAGTCCAATGTTTTGTCCTCCTAAGAAAGAAACCTTACATTGGGGAGAGGCATCATACGCTTACAAAGGAATATAACATTAACTCCGTAATCACTTATCTCATCCTCGGGCACATAAATTTCAATCCTACGGTGGCCCATAGTTCTAGGGTATGAAACTATAGTAACTTAGCCAACTCGGTGCTAAATACAACTTCTTTTAGTTAGCTATGCTCATCTCAGGGAAATCCACTTTAAAATAATCTCATGGTTCATAAGAACCCAACTATAAAATCTGTAGTCTCATTTGGTAAAGTGGATTTCAAAGATACTCTGACCATTAAGGTGAAAACTTTCTCAATGATCTGAAAACACTCAAATCATGGGTGCTTATAGAACAATAGTTCATAAAAACAGAAATCTTAAGTAAGGTTTAATGACCCATAGTCAAATCTCAAGTTAAGACTCATCAAAATGCATACTAGATGTCATAAGGATACACAAATCATATACAAATCTGGAATGTTCAGCAATTTGTCTTAAAAGCTCAACATACTCATGTACTTCAATTTCTTGAACATTGACAAATCTTAAAATCTTATGCATAGTAATATTGGGTATGAACCCACATTTTAAATTCATAGGAGAACTCATAACGTCATATATCTTTGTAATTTAAAATAACTTTTAGGCACAAGGATGAAAGAACTATCCTTCTTCAAACCCTACTTACCTTAGATTGTGAAACTAGATGAATAAGCTTGCTTGAAACTTTTTTTCTTACTCTTTGAGAGAGGGTTCTTGAAGCCTTGGACTTGGGAAACTCGAATCTCAACTCAATTTGTAGAATCTATGGTGAGTTCTTGAATTTCTTAGAGAAGGGGTTTTGGGTTTGTTCTTGAGGAAGAAACCCTAACCTTTGGATATTTTGGGAGATAATGAAGTCATATGCTTCGTTTTGCATATATCTAAGTGTTAAAAGGGTAAAAAGGCTAAAATTCCTTTTAAAACGACTAAATAATAATGAACGGTATTTGGACGGTCAAAGTGATGGTCCATTGCTAGTCTGACAGTCCGTCGGATTGTCCGTCGTACGTTGGCCAGTAAAAGGACACACTGCCTTAGTTGCGATGGTCTGTCGCTAGCTTGACGTTCTGTCGTCTTGGTCGTCGCACTCGGGTCAGAAGAGGGAGTTACTAATTTGGTTTCTATGGTCTGGGAGATGGTCTATCGTAAATTTGACGGTCTGTCAACCTGTCCATCGCACCTAGGCAATTCTAACAACTCTCAGTAAAACGGTCATTACTTCTCACTCCGATACCGGATTTGGACAAAATTGGTATCGTTGGAAAGGTAATTCAATTATATATATGAAAAAAGTTGATGTTAGGGAAATTCAATCAAAATTAAAGCACTAATCACTTGGGAAGTCTCTTCTCAATCTTTTAGGGTCAGAATTACATATCACTTGACACGCTCTAAGGCTCAGACTATGTGGGAACTTTTGCGGGGTCTTACAATATATCCCCCTTGGGAACATTATTCCTCGAATACCTCTAGTTAGACTAAGAACACATTAAAAACTGAGTACACATAGCTGAAGCAATTTGCTAAACTAGCTTAAAATCTTTCTAAACTCTTGAATACTTTAGTAATTGCAAGAACTCATGAAAGAATAGATGCATTGCTGAATTTTAGATTAGAAGGGCTGAATTAAGGATGAAAAATACCTTTGGCTTGGTCTGAACTCGCAGAGAAGAGGTGCGGATACTTGGCTCGTATGTCTACTTCTGCCTCCGAAGTAGTACCCTCAACTGACTGGTTCTACCACAAAACTTTGACCAAGGGAACCTCTTTGTTCCTCAGTCTGTGGATTTGGAAATCTAGAATCTGAACAGGAATCTCATCAAATGAAAGACTATTCTGGATATCAGCACTCTCTGAAGGATCCACTACAACCGAATCACCAATATACTTTTTAACCAAGGAGACATGAAAAATAGGATGAACGACTGATATCTGTGTGGGCAACTCAACTTTATAGGCTACTTTACCAAGACGACTCAAGACTCTATAGGGGCATACAAAACGGGGACTAAGCTTCCCTTTTTTACCAAACATCTTCATCCCTTTCATAGTTGAAACCTTTACGTACACCAAATCACCCACCTCAAAATCAGGATCCCTTCTCTTCACATCGGTATATCACTTTTGATGACTCTGAGATATGTTCAACCTTTCTCTAATCAACTTCACCTTTTCTATAGCCTCGAATACCGCATCAGGTGCAATCACTACAGCTTCACCCACTTCAAACCAGCCTATGGGTGATCTACATCTTCTACCATACAAAGCCTCAAATGGTGCCATCTCAATGCTTGAATGGTAACTATTGTTATAAGAAAACTCTATCAAGGGTAAATGCTCATCCCAACTACCTTTGAAGTCAAAAGCACATACCCTCAACATATCTTCTAGAGTTTGAATTGTCCTCTTAGCCTGACCATTTGTCTGTAGATGAAAAGCGAAACTCAAACAAACTTGTGTACCAAGACCCTACTGAAACACTCTCTAAAACTGAGAAGTGAACTAAGTACCCCTATCCAAAAGGATAGACAAGGGAACTCTATGCATCCTGACTAGCTTCAAGATATATAATCTAGCATAATCCTCAGTTGTACAGGATATATGCACAGGCAAGAAATGCGTAGACTTAGTTAGCCTGTCTATAACAATCCAAATAGAATCATGATGACGACACAAAAGAGGTAAACCAATCACAAAGTCCATATTCACCTCTTCCGACTTACAAGGGGGTATACCAAACTCTTGTATCACACCACTAGGTCTTTGGTGTTCTACCTTAACCTATTGTCATATTGCACACTTTGCTAGAAACTCAACTATATTCTTCTTCATACCACTCCACCAATAGATTTCTCGTATGTCGCAATACATATTGGTAGCACCAAAATAAATAGAATACCTTATGCCATGCATTTCAGCCATAATTCCCTGCCTCAGATAATCAACACACGGAACATACAACCTACCCTGCAATCTCAACATGCCATCTCCCCCTTGGGAGAAAAATTCTACCTTTTGATCCTTAATTGACTCTTTTAGTTAGACTAAACTAGGATCTCAGTCTTGCTTCTCCTTCACTACCAAAACTAAAGAGGATCCAGAACTACTCTACACCAAAGTACTTCCCTCAGCTAAATCAAGCAACCTAACACCCAATCTAGCCAGAAGGTGCACATCACGAGCTAACTCTTTCTTACCTTCCTTTACATGAGCAACACTATCAATAGACAACCTAATAAGGGCATCTGCCACTATATTAGCCTTGCCTGGGTGATACAACATACTCATATCATAGTCTTTTAATAACTCTAACCATATCCTCTGCCTAAGATTCAACTCTCTCTGAGTAAACACATACTGCAGGCTCTTATGATCAGTAAACACATCAACATAGACACCATATAAATAGTGTCTCCATATTTTCAAAGGAAAGACCACAACAGCTAATTTAAGATCATGGGTTGGGTAGTTCTTTTTATGCGGCTTCAACTGTCTAGAGCCATAGGCTATAACCTTACCTCTTTGCATCAACAAACAACCCAAACCAACTATAGAGGCATCATAATACACCACAAAACCATTTGTACCATCAGGAAAAGTCAACACAGGGGTTGCAGTAAGTCGAGTCTTCAACTCCTGAAAACTCTTCTCATAGGAATATGACCACTGGAACTTAACTTTCTTTTTGGTCAATCGAGTCATGGGAGATGTAATAGATGAGAAACCTTCAAAAAAATAGCGATAGTAGCCTGCTATACCGAAGAAATTTCTAGTGTCAAATGGGGAAATAGGTCTAGGCGAATTTCTTACAACTTCTGTCTTTTGGGGATCAACTCTAATTCCTTCGGTTGAAACAATATAACCCAAAAAAGCTACTGATTTTAGCCAAAATTCACACTTACTAAATTTGGCGAATAACTGGTGATCTCCAAGAGTTTGCAAGACAAATCTAAGGTGATCTGTATAGCTGTTCTCAGCATGGGAATACACAAGGATGTAATCTATGAAAACAATGACAAACATATCAAGAATAGGCTTGAACACTTGATTTATGAAGTCCATAAAGGCTTCTGGGGCATTCGTTAGCCCGAAAGACATGACTAGAAACTCAAAGTGACCATAGCGGGTTCTGAAGGTTATCTTTGGAATATCACATTCCCTCAATTTAAGTTGATGATAGTCGGATCCAAGGTCTATCTTGGAGAAATAACTTGTATCTTGCAACTGATCAAACAAGTTAGAAATTCTCAGAAGAGGATACTTATTTTTTACTGTGACCTTGTTAAGCTGGCGATAGTCAATCCACATACGCAATGAACCATCTTTCTTTTGCATAAATAGAACAGGTGTGCCTCAAGGAGAAACACTAGGACTTATGAAACCTTTATCTAAAAGATCTTTGAGTGACTCTTTCAACCCCTTAAGCTCTGAAGGTTCCATACAATATGGCGAGATATAAATAATCTGAGTGTCAGGAAGAAGGTCAATCCCAAATTCTATCTCTCTATTGAGAGGTACCCCTGGGAGATCTTCATTAAAAAATTAGGAAACTCATGAACAATGTTGACTGCATGAATAATTGGAGCCTCGAACTTAGTGTCTTTGACTCTAACTAGGTGATAAATGCAACCTTTGGATATTAGCTTTCTGGCCTTGAAATAGGAGATAAAATAACTCTTGGGAGATACCGAACCACTCAAAAACTAGTTCATTAGGAAACTTAAACTTGACCACATGGGTATGACATTCTATAGATACATAACAAGAATGAAGCCAATCCATTCCCATAATAAGGTCAAAATCCACCATGTCTAACTCTATCCAATCAACAATTATGACACTATGAAGAACAGTAACAGGATAATTTCTGTACACTTGCTTAGCAACCACTGACTCCCCTACTAGTGCGGAAACTAGGAAAGGCTTAGGAATCTTTTCAGGACTCATTTCAAAATTCACACTGACTAATAGGGTCATATAAGAGAAACTTGACCCGGGGTTCAACAACACATAAATATCAAAGCAAAACACACGGAGCATACCAGTAACAATGTCGGGAGTGTCCTCCTTCTCCTGAAAGAATGGTAAGAAATAGAATCTATTCTAATGCTGACCACCAGTAGTGATAGATAAAGCACCCTGAGCAGGAGCGGGATGGGGTACAGGAAATGGTGCACTAGTAGTCTGTGTCTGAGGTCGGGCATCTCTGTTCCCCTTCCTAGCATTTGGGCAATCTCTAAGTCTATGGCCAGCATGCCACAACCAAAACAACCCTCTAATCTACTAAACACTCATCGAGATAATCTGTACCACACTTAGCATAAGAAGTATAGCGGGGTCTGTTACTTACACTAATCTGTGACCTAGACATAGAAGACATGTTCCCTTGCTCCTGCCTACCTCTAAGTGCGAGAGCACTAGTTGATGAAGGCACTGGTATAGATGAATGAATCTAAAACTATACGTGATTCCCTTTATGGGACCTAGCTTGACTATACTCATGTTGCTCGGATCTAGTTCTCTTGTTACCCCTCACTCTATCTCTTTCCCTTATCTTATCCGCCTCTATCTGCTATGCATACATCATCAACCTAGCCAGATCCATACCCCTATTCACAATTTTCGTCCTACACTCTTTTAGTACTAAACTAGAAATATCTATCACGAACTTGCTCATACTAGCTTGAGTATCAGAAATCAAATCAGGAGCATACTTATCCAACTGGTTAAACTTCAAGAAGTACTCCTTAACAGTCATGGAGCCCTGCCTTAAGTTCATAAACTCCTTAATTTTCTCTTTTCTTATATCAAGCAGAAACAACTTGTCCAAAAATGCATCTTGGAATACCTGCCAAGTCATAGGAGCTATACCCTTACCTCTACCTTTCTTCCATGCTACAACCCAATCATAAGCAATGTCTTTCAACCTGTATGATACCAGCTCAACACATTATTCCTTAAAAATATGCATCACCTATGTGATCTTTCTCACCTCCTCAGGGTATAACTGTGGGTCTTCACCTGCCTTAGACCCTTTAAACATCAATGGACCATCGTTAAGACTGTCGCATCGAGGGAGGGTATTATTTTGTTGACTGAGCGACGGATGATCCGACGAAACATCAGGCTGAGTGACGGACTGTTATTTCATCCCTTGCAGACCCCATTTCGTATATTTAAATCGATTTTAAAAGTAATTTGTGATGTTTTTTTTTCATGTAGAGCATTGAATAAGCTTTTCGTCGATACTAATTTTGTCAATATCTGACTCCGGATGAGGAAGTTATGGCTATTTTACTGAAAACAGAAGGAATCACCCAAGTGCGATAGCCGGTTGATGAACCGTCGATCTTACGATGGACCGTCGCCCAGCCCAT